>NC_090058.1:4061077-4276450 GCF_038355195.1 Osmerus mordax | reverse complement strand
TACAGGAGCAGATAGCTAATGCCTGGCCACACGCACACACACACACACAGGCAAACCCACCTACCCATGTACGTCTTATGCTCTCTTTCTTTACCAACCAACACACACACTAGCTCACACACACACACAAACTGGCTCACACACACACACACACACGCTGGCTCACACACACACACACGCTGGCTCACACACGCTCTACAGTATGTGCCAGACGGCCATGAGCAGCTCTCCTACCCAGCTCATATCTCAGATATCAGGCAGCTCCAAGAGCAATCCAGGGCAGTGTGTGTGTGTGCATGTGTGCGTGTGGGGGTGGGTGTTTGTCTTAGAAAGCCACCACCACCTCCTTTGGCCAAGAGAACTGCTGCAAGAAACCTGCTCCATTCTCACACATAGAGTCCAGATGCTGGGTGTGTAGCAGCTAAAAAGTTATTAATGTGCAGCGGTCTGTCATTTGAGATGGTGGTTTGCGAAGTCAGAAGTATGTAGGGGTGTATTTAGTGCGCAAGAGGCCGCTGTGTGTGATTGTGAGTAGCAGTTGGTACGATAGAATGCAGTTGTTCGTGCATATTGGTCAGGAGTTGGTGTGTACCAGTCAGTATGCAGTAGTTAGTACAGTAGTAGTTAGTGTGTGGTAGTCCTAGTGTGCGGGCTGCAGGTTGGCCATATGTGGAAGCAGCGTGACCACGCTGGAGCACTGCTAGAATGTTTGGCTGGGATTAGGCATGGTTGACCTGTCTGGTCTCAGGGGCATCCGCCACACACACACATACGGCATACACACACATCACACCACACACACACACACACACACATGTAGCATATACGCACACACATGCATGCGCACACAGTTGAACCAGACAAAATCGCGCACACACACACACGATTACACACATGATGATGAGTGCACGGTGACCTGTTTGGCCTGGGGGCAAGCATCTAGACCTCTACAGCTGGTCCACCAGGTGGTCCGACCGAGCCTGATCACTGAGGACACACACAGCCTGTGGTCAAACACACACACACTCTGTACAGCCCTGTGTGCGAGTAGGGGCAGGGGTGTGTGTAGCAGGTTGGAGTGTAACTCTGTGAGCTGCAGCCATCTTCCATCTGTTAGGGGGTGATTGTGGAGCTGTGACACAATTTTGGAGGGACACACACACTAAGCTGCTTCCCCACTCACCCTGCCAGTCCAGTGGTGTGTGTGTGTGTGTGTGTGTGTGTGTGTGTGTGTGTGGCTGGCAGAGCTAGCTGGAGGACTGCTGGGGTCAGCATATGGAGGAGTGTGATAGTGGAGGGGAACAGGCAGCACTGGGTCACTGCCGTACTCTGATGGAAGCTCCAACAACTCACACACACACCTCTCTCTCTCTCTCACACACATACACACAGAGGCAAATATACAAAATATGTGCACACATACTGTTTCTCACATGCGCACACTCATTCTCTCCCACTCTTACACTCACATACACACACACAAGCACAGTTCCAAAAGCAGCCAAACGCCTAACAGGCAGAGCAGCCCCTCTGCCAACTCCCACAATAGGCCCCATTGTCCTAGTAACGCTGGGGCCTGTTGGGCCGTGTGTGTGTGTGTGTGTGTGTGTGTGTGTGTGTGTGGAGGGGAGGGGGGGAGGGGGGAGAGGTAGTGCAAGTAGTCACTAATTGTTTCCTCTCACAGTGGAGAGGGGGAAGTAAAACTAAGAGAAGAGAAGGAGGGTCACAGCTTACTGCGCTCTTTACTCCTCTGTGAGGGGGGGGGGGATACGTTGGGTATGTGTGTGTGTGTGGGTGCACACTTGTTCTACCTGTGATGTTGACCCGGCGTAGAACAATCTGTTCTAATCATTACTAATATGAGGAAGAAGTCACCAGCTGGTCTAATATGATTCAGTTTAGATTACAGATCTTGATCTTGATGGTGGCTGAATGTCTTAGAAGGCAGGATTACGTGTAGCTCTGGGGTCGAGTGTTTGCCTGCAGGCCTACATTTACATTTAGTCATTTAGCAGACGCTCTTATCCAGAGCGACTTACAGTAAGTACAGGGACATTCCCCCGAGGCAAGTAGGGTGAAGTGCCTTGCCCAAGGACACAACGTCATTTGGTTAGCATAGCCAGGAATCGAACTAGAAACCTTCTGATTACTAGCCCGATTCCCTCACCGCTCAGCCACCTGACTCTCTTAGGCCTAGAGGACACAGGTTCAAATCCACCTGTGTACGTTGCTTAACTAATTAACACTTTCTTATTATAATTCTAGAAGGCACAAAGTACAGATCAAACGGAATAATTGTGTTGTCTTAAGTTACTTAGGGGCCCTTCATAGAAGAAACCGTGTTGCAATTGGTAGATATTATTTGTTGTCATTGTTCGGAATCCTAAGCGCGTTAGAATGCTACTGTAGCTGCACTCCTAGTCGTTGACTGTTCCTGTGTCTTACACCGTAATACAACGTTAGGGTTGAGTTCGCTTTTCTTATTTCTCTTTCACCGGTACGCTCAACCCATTGGAACAGTCCCAGAGAGAGCCAGCTTTGAGATAAATCACATTTGTCCAAAGTACCCCAAGTGTTTCCAGCAGGTGTTCCT
Source organism: Osmerus mordax (assembly GCF_038355195.1). NCBI lineage: Eukaryota > Metazoa > Chordata > Actinopteri > Osmeriformes > Osmeridae > Osmerus > Osmerus mordax. Next base: position 4,273,857 of record NC_090058.1, on the reverse strand, counting down.
CAGACCGGGGTACAAAGTAGCCAAATGAGCTGGTTACATCCAGGGGTGGGTGGGAAGTAAGAGGACCTGGTGTTTTGGGGGGCCCCCCTCTGTGTGGGGAAAGTGGATAAACAAGATGATCCCAGAGGTGGGAGGTGAGGAAGGAGGGTGGAGGAAGGAGGGTGGAGGAAGGGACTGACGAGGTGTTTAGGATTCGTGGTTGGCTGCCTGCAGGAGAGGAGAGACCAGTCAGATCAATGTAAACGAAACGTGTCTCTGTGTGAGGCGGTACCTGCTTAGGCACATGCACACACACACACACAGACACATACACACACAGACACACACACACACAGGCTAATACTTTACATTGGCCCACAACCCGTGAAATGTCTTGTGATGTACTGTGTCGTGAATAGAGGTTGAGAGAGGCGCTGATGACACGGTGGATGTCTCCCCTCTGTGGTCTGTGATTGGATCAGGGAGGACAGAGCGCATGCATGCGTCGCTCCCCCTCGGCGGTCATGTCTTTTCTAAAAGACAAGTGTGCTCGCAGCAAACGGGCCTGGATGAAACTGACATCTGCCCCCTCTCTAATTCCAGATGTATTATTCTGAGGTGGTGTACATGTGCGTGGGCAATTTGTTCACGTCCACATTAAGCACAGGCGCGTGAGACCGAGTGTGTGTTTGCATGTGTACGTTTGTGTGAGAACCTGAGATAACCACATTAGGGCTGTCTGCTACACCTTAAACATTAGATAAACGGTGTATTGGTGCAGGCAGTGGGAGGCTGAATGCCCTGCAGGGGGAGGGGGGGGGGGGAGGGGAGGGGGGGAGTGCTAGATTTAGCAGGTCAGGCCGGCAGCCATATCTCACTGGCCTCTATTGGGTTTGGGACCAGATTAATAGGAATGGATATGGTGGTGGAGACCAGCCTTAGATCTCACTGTGTGTGTGTGTCCGCCCCCAGGCAGCTGAGCATTAGGCCAGTCCTCTATCTGTTCTCTCATCTGTGTGTGTGTGTGTGTGTGTGTATCTGTCCTCTGATCTGTGTGCCGGGGTGGTTGGCTGGAGTGATGCAGCATGCAGGCTGGGCCAGCTAATACAATCACTGCTAGGCCTCACTATCGCCACCATCAGATGGGGTATAAACCGATTAGACTGCACTTCAGGGCACACATAGATTTCTGTAATTACAGTCTGTAAAACTCCTCAAATTAAATTATTTATCTGATGTTTTTCTCTCTGTTCTGTGTCCCGCTGGCCGGAGGGAAGAGAGGATGGGAGGGGAAGGGAGAAGGAGAGGAGAGGATGGGAGGTGAAGGGAGAAGTGAAGGAGAGGAGAGGATGGGAGGTGAAGGGAGAAGTGAAGGAGAGGAGAGGATGGGAGGTGAAGGGAGAAGTGAAGGAGAGGAGAGGATGGGAGGTGAAGGGAGGGAAAGGAGTGACCAGAAGAGGAGGTGGAGAGCGAGGGACACAGATATGGTGTTTGTGTCTGAAGTTGCGCTGCCCTGGCCCCAGTCTCTGATGACAGAGTCTACTGTTCTTCAGTCAGACTTCTGGAGAGGAGAATCTACTGGTTCACTACAAGGTGTATGGTAGTTCATAAAAATAGCTGGAAGTTTCCCTTCCTCTAGACGTGCCTGGCCAGGCCCGGATCTGCTCGTCATGAGATGTGTGTTTTCTAAAGGCGTGGGGGGGGGTTGTGCAGTTGGCGTGCTTGTGCGCACGTGTAAGTTTAAGATCTGCGTCTTTGGTCCGAAAACACACAAGTTCCACCGTATTTCTGTCGAGGTTTGGAGATCACCTTCCTGCTACTATCCTCTCTCTCTCTCTCTGTCTGCCACTCTGTGATCTGGTCTGGCTACAGAGAGGAAGGAGATGGTGTGTGTGTGCGGTGGGGGGGGGGGGGGGGGTGAAGAAAAGAAAATGCAGGAGAGATCAATCTGTGGCCTGTAAGCAGTAGCAAGCTCATCGTGGTAATTTAACACACTGCCAGAGAGTGTTCCTGGCTCCTCTGGCTCCACGCAGCGCCGAACCCAGAGACAAGCCGAGCGCCCCCTCACATCTAATGTGCTAACAAGCTCTCCTTCCCTCGTCTCCTGCCTGGCAATGTGCCTGCGCCCTGCGAGGCAGCGACAGAGGAGCGAGAGAGGAGCATGGTGACAATGAGGCGCACGGCAGGAGGGGGGGAGGGAGAGAGAGAGGGAGGGCACAAGCACTTCTCCCCTCTGCCTTTTCATCAGCAGGGAAAATGAGTTTCTGGTAATACACAAAAGAGGCTATTCTCCTCCCCTCCTCTCCTCCTCTGCTTTCCTGTCCTCTCCTCCTTTCCTCCTTTCCTCCGCAACATCTTTTCAGCGGCCGTCTCACTCGGTCTCTCTGCGGACGCGTTCTTCCTTTGAGATGTTCATCAGCAGAGCTCTTCCAGCAGGTTTGCAGCAGGGCAGAGCCGTGACAGTGGGCAGTTTTCTCCTCGCCTCTCTCTCTTTCCCTCTAGTTCACAAAGAGCGAGGGGATTAGTTGTCGTGGCGACAGGATGGCATTAGTGGCATGTGGCGTTGATCAGGGAGGGGGACACACGCAGAGCGAGGGAGCAGTAGAGGCACAGAAGTAGTGGAGGAGAAAAGGATGCTATTAACTATCCCAGCAGTGTGGCTTTCCCTGCTGCTGCTATCAACACGCAGGTCAAGTACCCTGCCCCTGGGCTGTGGTCTATAGTGTAGACTGCCTTTATATGCCCCTGGGCTGTGGTCTATAGTGTAGACTGCCTTTATATGCCCCTGGGCTGTGGTCTATAGTGTAGACTGCCTTTATATGCCCCTGGGCTGTGGTCTATAGTGTAGACTGCCTTTATATGCCCCTGGGCTGTGGTCTATAGTGTAGACTGCCTTTATATGCCCCTGGGCTGTAGTCTATAGTGTAGACTGCCTTTATATGCCCCTGGGCTGTGGTCTATAGTGTAGACTGCCTTTATATGCCCCTGGGCTGTGGTCTATAGTGTAGACTGCCTTTATATGCCCCTGGGCTGTGGTCTATAGTGTAGACTGCCTTTATATGCCCCTGGGCTGTGGTCTATAGTGTAGACTGTTTTTGAGTCCAAGCCCTGAGTTTAGTTCATAGTAGGAAACAAGTTCAACCTGAACTTCATCGACATCTTAATGTGAAATTGAGATTCTCACTTGAAGCACCTTTCTGCACTGCGTTAGTTATGTAGAACCTGGGAGGTTTTCTCTCCAGAGCAAGGTTCGGTAAGTGTAGACAGCAAGGTCATGACAATCTAGGTCTTCTAAGGCTCTTTGTAGCCAGGAAGTGGGGAACCAGGTGTAGGTAGACTGGCTCACGGTCTGATGGGGTTGTTCTGATAGGAACAGACAAACTTGAACTAGGTTAGTGTCCTGGTGGGTTAGGTGTGATTCCTGTTCGGTGCCATGTGTGTCAGTCAGACCTGATGTCAGTGTGACACGTTTCCTGTTCCTGTCGAGTGCTAAGTGCCCCCCTCCATGACGCAGGAGGTCTGGAGGTGTGATGATCAGAGCCCTGGGAAAGGGATATCAGTCATTACTAGCTCTCGCACACACACACACACACACAGACTTCATGAAAACCCCCAATGCATACAGATATTATTCCTCTTGCTCTCTCCCTCTCTCCCTCCTTCTCTGTCTCTCACTCAATCATTCACTGTCTCAAACACACACACACACACACATACATGTCTTAAGGCCCTGAGCCCAACAGAGCAGGAAGTGAAGTGATGGGAAACAGGAAAAGGCAATCGGCAGGTTTTGTTCCCCCTCTGAGCAGTTCCTAACACACACTTTCACACACACACACACATTCACTAAACACACATTCGCGTACTGTGTCTAACACACGCACCCTGTGTGTGAGAGACACTGCTAGAACACTGTTAGTGTTGTTCTTCTGTCAGTTCACTCCAGGTGTCTCATCACCCGCACACACAGTCCTCCTGTGATGCTCCTGAAATAACCTCTCCCCTCTCTCACCCACAGCACGCCTCTCGTCTCTGTGCCCTTGCTCTCCCCTGCTCTCTCTGCACCCCTCCTCACCCCTGCAACCCTCCTCACCCTGACCTCCCCTCCTCACCCCTGAGCTCTCTGCCCTTCCCTCCTTCACCCCAACTCTCTCTTTAACAACTTCCTTTCTTTTTCCTCTGCTGCCCTCCTCACGTATACGTATACTCTCTCTCCCTCTCTCCCTCTCTCTCTCTCTCTCTCTCTCCCTCTCTCTACCTCTCTCTCTTCATCTCACCCCTTTCAACCCTGCTCCTCTTCTGTCCTTCTCCTTCTCTATACCTTTCACCCTCATTCACCCTTTTAGTTTTTCTGTCTTGTTGTCTCTCTCTTCATCTCACCCCTTTCAACCCTGCTCCTCTTCTGTCCTCCTTCTCTATACCTTTCACCCTCATTCACCCTTTTAGTTTTTCTCTCTTGTTGTCTCTCTTCCCCCCCCGTCTCACCCTCTATAGGAACCTCACCCCTACCCCCCCCCCATCCTCTCCTCTCCATGTCAGTTCATATTCTACGTCTTAGTTAATCCAATCGTCTCCATTAACAGAATCTCATCATTCTAAACCCATAATATGCTGCAGCCTAATGCAATACAGGCCATTTACCCAATCCCATCATTTTCTCTAAAGTGGATCACCAGGACAGTAAAGGCCATCGCCGGCCCATGTCAGCCTCTACCTCCACTGTGATAGGTGGATAATACAGTTGTGACATTATGGGATGTCTGCCCTTACCTAGGAGCCTGTAATGCTCCCTGATGGTTGCCATTAGGAACGGAGAGAGACTTTCTGATGGAGAGTTATGGAGTTCATTAAAGACGTGTTATCAAGGTAGAGGAAGAGGCAGGCCTGGACCCAAACAGTTGTTAGTTTGAATCCCTGCTAAACAGAGGCTGAAATTTGGTAAATGAACTGCATAGAGGTTTAGGTTAGACAGATGCTGTATGTAGGGGTTAGTGTTGGAACAGGGCCGCTGCCAAACAGTTGGAGTGGATTTGGTTCAAATCCGTGGTTCAGTCAGAATGTTATCTCTGCTAGCAGTGTTGTTTTTCCCTTGACCTCTGAACCCAGCTACGAGGAGAGAGCTCGGTATCTAGAGACGATTGTCCAGCACCACCTGGAGCCAACCACGTTTGAGGATTACGCTGCCCGAGTCTTCAGTCCCGCCCCCTGCCACCACCTCTCCTCCGATGCAGGTAAACCACGCCTCCCTCCCAGCCTTAGACCAATCACGGTTGACCTCTCATCTTCCATCTGCAGACTCACCCAATCAGGCGGGGCCTCACCTGTAAGTTCACCAATAGGGACACAGTTTACCGGAAGCTGTAGTTCTAAGAGAGGATGGTAAAAGTAGAGAGATCCTGTCCGTAGATCCTTTATTTCCTAGCACTCCACCTCTCTAACTCTGAAGAGGTTAAAGTCATAATCCGCAGTTTGTATAACTGACCGTCTCGCTGGGTTGGGTGCCTGGAACAACAACAGCACTCTTTCTGGAAGCTGTGTTTGTAAGCAGAGCTGGAGCATCCTGCTCCTGTTTCAACTGCAGATCATGACTTTATAGGAGCGGTTAGTAGATTCAGCCGGTAACAGAGACACATAGAGACATAGAGACAGACGGATACTTTGTAACACATTGTGTACTCGATCTCTATAATCTGTGATCCCACTGACTCGCTCAGTGTTGTTTCTATCAGTGTGGATGTCTTAGCTACAAACACATCACAGACTTGACTGCCTAGCTACACACAATTATAGTTAGGGGTTTGTCTAGCTAGTGTCTACCTACAGACACAAATATAACCTTGTCTGTCTGTCTATCTACACACCATTACCGACCTGTCTAGCTACATACAAAGTTATAGACCTGATCTACAGGCTACATTTTGACCATGTTTGTGTAGGTATAGACAAACAGTACAGACACGTCTGCCTGCCTGCCTGCCTATCCAGCACCCATGCATGGCACAGACACAAGCTGGTTATGGTGGGGTCACAATGTCCATCTCTCACTAGGAAGTCGACTAGATTTTAGACTGAGCTGTCCAACCTTCAGATGTTTTTGACCAGTGTAATTGCTATCAGGCCATGGTGACCCTGTCATAACAAACAAACCTGTGCCCTCGTGTTGTTTGAGCATTTTTTATGAACATACAAACGTGTTGCTTTGGGACTGAAACACGACCCAGCCTCTTGGGGGTGGAGGCTGGAGGTCTGGGGTCTTTCCCCAGCTCATACTGCCTGGGCTTCTCCCATGTGGAAGGAGTCAGTGGTGATGAGGTGGTTGGTCGTTCTTCAGCCCCAAAGCCAGACCTTCACTGGTGAAAACCCATGTTTCTGTCTCAGCTAACAGCAGCCATACTCTGCCTCCCCTTAACCGCCAAGATCATAACACTCTTATTTGTTTCTTTTCTCTTTGTTTTTTTGTTTGTTTTTATTTGATTTTCCCATTTAAAATTTTCTTGTTTTTTGTTATTTTGTCCCTCTCCTTTCTGTTCCCTTGTAGATCCTAATGTTTCACTTGTGTATATATAAAGGTAAGACCACCTGGAGATCAGCTGACCCTGATGCTTCTCTTATTGGCTAACCGTAAAACCTTCCCTCTGATTGGTCTCTCCGCCTCCTTCCATTCTTCTCTCCATCCTCCAGTTCTTACAGTGTGTAACGTGGATGACAGTTTGCATGTATCTGTAAAAGGCCAGTCAGGCTTCAATGTCGTCTCTGTTTCTCTGTTGTCTTGGTGACCACTGTTATTAACCCTCTGTTTTCAATAACCACTAACTCCTGATTTCTCCCCTTGTTCTCTGGAAAGATTGTGTGCTAAGACAGGTCACGAAACACACACACACACACACACACACCCACACACTGTCTGGATGCACTGCAGACATGGTTAGTTTGGACTGTCTTGTATTTCAGTGCAGTTTCTGCTTGTTTCCTTGCCTCCATTCCAGAGTCTAGAACTGAAAGATGAATGTTAGTAATAATAGCGTAATGGTTTATAAGTCACTAATGGCACAGGGGTGGGGGGTTGAGGTAGAGTGTATGTGTGTGCGTGTGTGCGTGTGTGAGTGTGTGAGTGTGTTGACTCAGTGTTCAGGGCCTGCTCTGGCTGTCTTTGTGCTGTGTGTGCTATTGATTCCCTCTAAGCCTCCTCACTGCTCCATACTCCTCACACCTTTTATCTTTGATCTCTTCCCCTTTTTCTCTTATTGTCTACGTCTTCTTTATATTTTCTGCTGGTGTTCTAACTTCTGGCTTGCTCTCCAATATACTCTCCCTCTCTCTCTCTCTCCTTCCATGTGGTTTTCTATCCTTATTCCCTAATCTTTCCTCTCCTCTCTCTCCTCTCTTCTCTGTGACTCCTCCTCACCCTCTCAAGAGAGCAATGGTTTGCTTTACCTTCTGGTTCCCAAAGTCCCTGTAGACAGCCTTGGACAGACCAAGGGCAAGGGCAAGGGGCTGAAACGGAAGGTGTTTCATGCTAGCTGTGAATGGTACGAAGAACCAGGAAGCTTTTTCTTACATCTGCCTCTCCCCAGTTCCCTCGGATTAGTTTCAGTTGTAGAGGTATATAGGTGTGTGTAGTAACACAGTATATACTGTATATACTGTTTGGTCATGCCAGTATAGTTATGACAGCATGAATCCAGTGTAATGTTATGACAGCATGTCTCCAGTGGAACATTATGACATCATGACTCCAGTGTATCCTTATGGCAACATAACTCCTGTGTAACCTTATGACATCATGACTTCAGTGTAACGTTATGACATCATGACTTCAGTGTAACCTTATGATGTCATGACTTCAGTCTAACCTTATGACATCATGACTTCAGTGTGTCCTGATGTCATCATGACTTCAGTGTAATCTTCTGATAACATTCCTCCAGTGTACACTTACGACAGCATGACTGCAATGTAACCTTATGACATCAATGACTACAGTGGAACATTATGACTGATGATGCTTGTTTGGTGACCATGTAGTTAGAGTGGCTCCATTTCTATGCTGCAGTGTAGTCTAGTTGCATGCAGTACCCCTCCCAGCCTTCTACAACAGAGCTGACCTCAGAGAGCTCGTAGACATGCTAGGCATGGTAGAATGGTGACCTAGAGTCTGACCTGCACATCCAGGTAGGTAGGATGAGCAGGTGTGTTAGAGCTCAACTGGGCCTGTCTCTGCCATTCTGCCTGTCTGTCTGTCTGTGACTTGTTTGTCTGTCTGTCTGTCTCTGTCTGCCTGCCTACCTGTGCTGTCTGCCTGTCTGTGTGTGTGTGTGTGTGTGTGTCTTTAATAGACAGGCAATGTTTTTTATATCCTTTCTCTGTCTCCCTCTCTCCTTCTCTTTCTTCCCTTGTTCCCAGGCTCATGCCTAGAGAGTCAGTGGGGAGAAAGTCCAGCAGTGCTGCTCGACGGGACCGACTCAGCCTCGCCAATGTCCCCTCGTACTAGCAAGAGCCGCATGTCAATGAAGCTACGACGCTCTTCTGGATCAGCCAATAAGACCTGAGTTTCCCCTCCAAATCAGCCAATAAGACCTGACTTCCTCCCCAACTTGGCCAATGAGAACAGATTTCCCCTTTGGATCAGCCAACATGACCTAACGAGAGCGTGCTGCCATGCCTTGGGCCACGCCCAGCATTTACCTGGGCTGCTACACCTGTCTGGCTCAACCGGTCTCTGCTGTTACACCTTCCTGAACCCGCCTTACCTGTCGAGGTAACACTCAATAAGACAAGAACTCCTGTCACTACCTGGACCATCAAAACCAGCCTCCTTCAAACGATAACAAAGAAAATACAGAGACTTGTTCGTCTTTTAAGGTTACATTATAGGCAGTGAGAGAGTGTACTATAGTTTGTGAATAGTTTATGTATAGTGTGATTTTCTGTCCGATGAGTCATGTGCCATGACAGAAATCACGGATTTGAGGATGGAGAATATTCATTTTCCTAGTTGTTAGGTGGATGCTAATTGGTCAAAGTTTTTTTTAGCTATGAAAGGCTGGTCATGGATTGGTCTAAGTAAAGCACTTCCGGTTACTTCAGATGTTGTTGTTTGTTTATTTCACGGTGAACGTGAAGCTGGTCCACTCTTGAGTATAATATTCACTACTGTTTATTTAGGGGTCATGTGTTGTTTATCTTTTTTTATCAAGATTGTAAAATTGGTTTTCACCTGATAAAGAATGTTACTGATTATTTTGTTTTGTTCATATATGATGTGTTTATTTGACTCACCCCTATCTATGACACACTTGTGATGAATATATATGTGAGAATATATACATATTTAATGTGTATAGAGTATGGACTGTATGTGGTCTATGTATATATTTGAAAATAGCTGCCAAAAAGATGACATATATTAACCTCAAACTTCATGGAGACCAACTGTTGGACACGTGACAGCCCAGGGGTCCTGCTTGACCTCTGTGGGAGAGATTCAGGCTGATGTTCAGCTTCACTTCATCAGGATAGTGGTTGAGATCGAGCTGTACTGTATGCCCTTAGCGTCAGCATCACCTCAACATCAGTCTCTCTGGTCTGCAGCTTGATATGCTGCAGCTGGGCTTTGCTGCAGAATGCCGGGACTGCAGGTCGGGCCGTAGAGCTAGAGTGTAGGCCTGTCCAGACAAAAGTTCTCAATGGGACTGTGTTCTATTAGCTGTATTTCTATGGGAGGGTCCTCCAGCATGTCTCTGACAGCAGTGGTCAGTCCAGTTGCCAAGGCTGTGTACATCCACACACACACACACCAGTACACAGACACCATTTTTTGTTTTTTTTTCTCATGCTTTTGAACAATGCTTCGTCCTGGTCTGTTAGGACTGTGCTATGTGTTGTTGGATAATTTTATTTTTTATTCTGAAGATAATTGCTTTCAGTTGTAGGTCCTGCAGGGAGAAAGGGACTGTTCAGTTTATAACATCTTTTTAAACAACTGCTGCCATTGTGTGAAGTCTAACCATGTTGTTGTTATGATTATCATTGTGTTTTTGTTTGAATATTTGAGGTCATTTCCAATTTGAATGATTTCTTAAATTATTATTTTCCGATGATCAGAGGACAAGGTTGGAATATGATGATCAAAACGCTCAACCAGAGATAGAGAGAGGAGGCGTCATGTCCTGCAGCCTTACGTGATTTTGTTGCACTCTCAAACTCAGACCTGCACTCCAGACAGTCTTGTGAGTGTACCACATAGTAGAACACTCCAGACAGTCTTGTGAGTGTACCACAGTAGAACACTCCAGACAGTCTTGTGAGTGTACCACAGTAGAACACTCCAGACAGTCTTGTGAGTGTACCACATAGTAGAACACTCCAGACAGTTTTGTGTGTGTGTGTGTACCACATGTTCACCTGCTGTCCTGCTATGTGACTACTGACCAAATACTGCATGACACCAGTACTAACTGCATGTGTTGATATGACAGCTACGCAAGCGCACTCACACACACACCCACACATGAGATGACATGCAATTGACTCTAGTATTATTGTCAAACTTAGTAGTATCTATACATTTGTAAAGGCTGTTGCAGACGAGTGGATGTGCAGTGGAGTTTGACAATAAAAGTATTCCTGCCACAACACTTCCCCAGTGCTGCGCGTGTGATTAATGTTGTTGGATGGTGGGAATGTTAGTCATTCGGATGGGTCATACACATATACTAAACTGTTTTACATTTGAAACATTTATTGACAGTTATAGAATAAATTCATAGTTCAGCTTACAACATATAAAAAACAAGAGTGGGCTTAACTGTAAGACCATTATGAAAGCATTTTTTACCACAAAAGAAAAAAAACGATTTTATATACTAACAATAAGCTTAATTTTCTGTATGAAAATACGTCTTGGTAGCCTTGCTTACATAGGAATGCCACATCAAACAAACACACTTTCCATAGGAACTACATTAGATACATTTTCAGAATATTCAGAATCCCTCTTTTTATTACACACTTGACATGACATAACTCTGGACTATTTCAGCAAGGTTTAATTGTACCCTCTTCACTGCAGCAGACAGTGTTAGTGTGTTCAGCTTTATTCATCATTGCAAATTAATGTGATGACGTTTTTATCTTGTTACACAAATCATAAAATACCAACTTTAATGTAATACAAAACAAAAGACAGCCACATTCTTGTACTCTAGCAACCGGGTCGAACCGCCATTTGTAGCAGCATCACTTGCCTCGTCTCGGTTGGGTGCGACTTGTTGATGTGGCGAGTGAGCCCGGGCGAGCTGTAGAAGGTGGACGGACAGTGCTTGCAAGTGTAGATCTGCTGGTCCACCGGTGTCAGCTCTGGTCTCACCAAAACCCCGGGCCCCGCGTTCTTCCCTGTCGGCCCCACAAGGAGCTCGTCTCTCATTGCATGCCAGAGTCTGTGCTTGTCTCGGATCTCGGCGGAGGGGAAGTGCGCTCCGCACAAGTGACACGGGAAAGTGATCTGTCCGTTCTCTAACTGAGTGTACGGAGAAGCTTTGATTGTCTCGTGTGCCGCAAGGTGTTTCCTGAGATACGCCTGTCTACGGAACTTTTTGCCACAGTAACGGCAGTCGTACATCTCCTCGGCTCCGGGTGGTTCTAGAAACGGAGATGCGGTCACCTCAGGCGACTCAGGACAGAGCAGAAGGCTAGGGCTGTCCGTCGACCTGATATGCAGGTCGATAGATCTTTCCGAGATGGTCCTATAGCGGTGATCATACGGTGGTGGATCTGGTGACCTCCCGCGCAGCAGCTGTTCCTGACTGTGGGAGCTGTCCAGCGCGCGCTTACACTGGGAGCTCTCCATTGTGCTTTGGTGCTGATTGTTCACCCTCAGCTCGCTCGCGTTCTCCTTCCCCTCTACCGACTGTCGATCGTGGGTTCGTGTCTCCAATTGAATCTTTTTCGTCGCCTCTTCGTTGTTTGCCGGGCGAGGCTTGTGCCACCTGCGATGGGAGGCCAGGTTAGCAGGACAGCTGAAAACTTTGTCACATTCGGGACAGCGATACTCCACACGCACGATTCTAGAGCACTTGTGTTGTGCGAGGGAGAACGGGTCCGGGTACTCCTCTTTACAAAGCTGACAGATGAATTCACCTAACGGTTTCTTATTACCGGAGGATGATCCCGGTGGTTTTAACTCTGGACTCTCTTTCTTGATCCTAAGACCCAGTACCGGCGAGGTAGTGACCTCGTCCTCGTAACTGAGCTTACGAATTACCTTGGGCTTCTTGGCCACCGACTTGGCCTTGCGCTCCGGCTCTATGTAGGTGCGTTTCATGGTGTGGTGGACAGTAGGATAAAGGTGCAATGTAGGGTCATACTTCATATCCGCGTGTCCAAACGAAGCATGGTTCATCAGTAGTCTCTCAATAGAGGACACTGGGGTGGGCATTGGGAACGGTTCTGTTGCAGTCGCTGTGGTCAGACACCGGTCGAAAAATGATTTCTCCAACTCTGTGCCAACTGGTTTTATCGGGCTGTAAGAGAGATCCGCCCGGCCCGGAGAGCTGTCGTGCTCCAGGTCAGTGAAGGCGTATTTACCAAAGTCCATTTTGACCTCCACCCGTTCTGCGCCCTCAGGTAGCTGCGCCTGGTCCGCTTCAGCCGGGACGCAGGTCCACGGCTCCCTGGCGTCCACAGGAACCGGGAGGTTCGGGAACTCAACCGGCACACTGGTTGACCCCTCCAATGTTTGCAAAGGGAAATCCTCAGAGGGCTGCTCATCGTTGACTGTGCGTGCTCGGTAGGACGACGAAGAGGTGCGTTTGTTACTCCTTTTAACTAAGAATCCTCTGGGCATGTTGACGCCGGACAGATCCTCAAGTCCACTTTGAAGTGTAGGCGGAAAGCGCGCGGTCCCCGGTGATGAGAAGCAGGGGGCTGAGAGGACACTGATACTTGGGTGTGCGTGGTTGGTTTTTTATCTTAGGGGTCGCCTCTTGTGTTTTTTTTTTTTTCTCGTGAAGTCAGTTTGTGTCAAACCCTGTCCAATCAGCACGGACAACAGGGAGGTGGGGCAAGCCTTAAGTATCCAGTTACAGTGTCACAGCTAATAAGGATTATGCATTTCAGACACTTGACATCTTATCATGGCATGATTTCCCCAAGTGCGCGTTTAAGCACCATTAGGCTAATCTACATCTACAACATATTTATGTTAGATCCTAATGATAACCTACGCCAGTGCATGCCAACACCATCAAGTACGTAGCTGATGAGCTCATTGTAATCTAGATGTTTTGTTTAATTTTATTTAAGAGAAATGTCACCGTCTGTGTGACCTTTGATAAGCAACAGTCGATCTGAGTAACAGCCACAATTTGGGGGAATGGCAAGGCCTATTTGATTTTCAGAAGTAGGCTAAATTAAGATTTGATCTGATAATGTATCTATAATCCGTAATTATATCAAACATGTATCTATATTGGTGAGAGGTTAATCTTAGATCGCCTGTAGGTCACGTCTTGGTATTAGGCTATATTTGAGGAATTCTTAATTATAAAACCAGAGATGGCAAAAGTACACACATCCTTCACTCAAGTAGAAGTACAGATACTCATATTTAAAAAGACTGGTAGAAGTCCTGACTTTATCACTCAAGTTAAAGAAGTATGGGCTCTAAAAAGTGGTCATTATTACAACCTGTTTTAATGGCAGGCTTGGGCTTTGTTTGAATAAACAATGTATTGTTTTAAGACATTTGTCAGAATGATAGCTAATTGGCGAATATGCGCATTTACTTAAAGTAGACTGATGTGCGTGAGGGTGGGCTGTGATTGGATGATCACAGCCGTCAGTGATCATTCTCAAGTGTCCTGATCAACACTGCTGCTGTTGTATCAGTCAGTGGTTAGATCAGCGTAGCAGTCAATAAAAGGGACATGAGAGGTCAGCTATGGGACAAATCAATTACGCACAAAATAAGGGACTAATACAGAACAGTTAGCAACCCTAGTCAAGCTGGTGACTAAAATAAATAGTGTAAAAGTAAAGTACTGAAACCAGAATATTCCCATCTCTGCAACAGCGTAACAACAGTGTGATCACAGTGTAATGATAGTGCAATAACAGTGTAACAGCAACATCACAACAGTGTAACAACAGTGTAATAACAGTGTAACACTAGTGTAATAACAACATACCAGTGAAATAACAGGGTAACAGAGATGGGAAGTAACGAATTTACATAAAGATGAAAAATAAAATAATATGGCTGGTTTGAAAATGTAAGAAGTAGGAGGTACATATATTTGTGTAAAAAAAATAGTGAAAGTAAAACGTTTTTACTTTAGTAAAGTAGGCTACTTATACCAGACAAATCTACTTAAGTAGGCTCTACTTCCCATCTCTGTATAAAACCAATGAAATCCTGGGATTTTTATGCCTCTCTGTTCCTCTCCGTTCCATCCACGTGCATTTGCATTAATAAAGGGCCTTCAGCGTTAATCTGTTGATTTAATGCACTTTACCTGCTCCCTCGTTCTACTCACGCTGTGTTTTACCCAAATGCTAACGGAACGATTAAGCTGTTTACTTTGAAAGGCAGCTTCACCAGCTGCGCTGTCTGCCTTTCAGACTTTAATTGAGAGCCAAGGACACAGGCAACATGAAACATTTTCTAAATTAATTCAATTTATAAAAGTATAAATTGTATAAATATGTTCACATTAATTTAATGTAGATGAGTGTAATTATCTATTGTACATATTTACGTTACCCTTTTGTTTGACAGGAAAACTTGCATTGTGTTTTACCTAGGCCTATATAATAATGCACGTTGTAATACGAGATGATAAGCTATGTGTGTTTTTGTTAATCGGAATTGTACCGTCTGAGTAGCCTATGTGTACATTATTTACATATAGGGCAGTAATTAACAGATATGATAAAAATTATTGTTCGTTTTGTATAAAGTTATTGTCCCTATGTAACAAAAGGCCACAATTTGTAGGCCTATGTGTAACAATAAATTGTTAGTGTTAGTCTCAAAAACACTGACAACTTCTTATCAGTTAAGGTCATTCTTATGCTAAAGGTTTCCTCGTTACATTGTATGTTAGATGATAATAAATGGCTCCTTCTTTGTTGTAGTAACGATGGGAATATCTCCGTGTCCACTTTCCCTGGTGTGAGGCACCGCTATCTCCCAGCAGAGGGGCAGCGACGCTCAGGGCTCAGAGCTGGTGGCGGCCCAACTGGCCGATAACCCGCCAGCTGAAGCACGGCATTCACAGCGATCCACCTCGGCGAAGCTGGGAACGCTGATAAGGAATCGGAGAGGAGAATCACTCTTTATCCCTGGGGGAGCGTAACGAGCGGCCTTGGCGCCTCGCAATATGCTCTTCCCAGTTGGTCCACGGTTTGGGGGCGTCGCTGGAAACTAATCAAGGAGGAAGAGCGTGAGAACTGGCCCCAACTCTCGGGCTGATGGCGTGACAAGGGCCACCTTGGGAATACGGGGTGTCTTTTCAATAGGGAATGGCAAATTGATAAGCAATCACTGTCATTTATCTAGAGTGAAAAACAAGCAGAAGTCTAACGGATTCGCGTCTCACATTTCGATGAAAACGGCAAATTTGACATAGGTCTACATGATTTATGTTTTATTTTTTTTGTGTAGTACTTTCAATAAATGTCAACGGCATATTGTCTTGAAAGCCTCGAAAGATCGTTCTGAAACATGTAATTGCAGCCGGGTAAAGAAGGTTGAAGGTTGTTTGTAGCCTGGGGAGATATGGCTTATGTATGTGTGATCATTGTTGCGCTCTAATCTCACAGACTGCTGAAAATGAAGTTATTGATCTCGTGTTCCAACAGTCTTAAAGTATTACGTCTGGACTTCTGCCCGCGCCATGTGGTCGCAAACCCAAACAACTCAGACGTTGGAATTCACAGTAATCGCTTACTTAGGCCTAGGCTAGTAATTAGGCTGTTTTCAGATGCCTTGGCTTGTTGTCTTCATCGCTGCCTGGGAGCGCGGGTGATTATGCATTATATGATGATTAAGTGTTGGTGTTGGATTCAACGGATGGCTCTCTGCTTAGCACGAAGCGCTTCAGCACCGCGGGAGGTGGACAGCTCCTGCAGCACGAGCCCGCAGCCAGATATGGCTGGCAGCTCCTGCTCGACAGCTTGCTCCGTCATTAACGTTTAATTGTTTTTATGCAGCGCTACTCCGGACCCTTTATAACTTATAACGTTTTCTTGGAGTCTCTGTGTGTGTGTTTCTCTGTGTGTGTGTGTGTGTGTGTGTGTGTGTGTGTGTGTGTTGAGGGAGGCAGTATAGGCTATGTGTACTAATGTAGGCATATGTAGCTTGAACATTATTATGTCTTATCAGATTGTCTGTCTGTCTGACAGTTGGCTAATGTCAATCCATAAATGAACAGATAAACTACTACATTGTCAGTGGTGTTTTGTGACATATCAGAATATAGATTGTGCTCTGTCGCCATCTTCTGGTGGTGTAGTGCAAAAATAAACCAGCAATTTTTTGGCAAACCCCCATGGTAACAACTATCATAATCAGAATCAGAATTTGTTTTTATTCGCCATGTAGGTTTACACAAACACGGAATTTACCCGAGGGTAAATTAGCGGCTAAACTCATCGATCCATGGTCTTAAATCCCATGAATCTTTGCCAAAGTGTTATACTGTATTATTTGGCTGTAAATCCCGTCGTGTGTATGATTATTGGCAGCATTCATGTATCACTTCGAGCATTTCAGGAGCCCCAAAATGAATATTCATGACGAATGACATCACAAAGCATTGGTTGTTGAAACTTTTTTTTCAATCTTTTTTTTTTTTTAAGGGGTCGGCTGAAGTTGAAATTTTTATATTTCGTTTAAGCTTTATATGCATGACCAATCTACTATAGGGTCATAATAACTGAGAGCTCTTATATAAACTGGTTAGAAGTGATGCCAGCTGATGTTTTGTTCAGCCAGAGAGAATGATGTATATTTCCTACCTGTGACTCATATTTCACATTAACCTGACTTCTCTGTTCCCTGTCGACAGATATGAAAGAGAAAAATACTTCACATTATCTCCACGTCTCTTCGCCGCTGTCTCTTTCCGTTTCCTTACAAGCAGCACCCCTCCACTACCTCTTATCTTCCTTCTGCTTACCTCACGTGTCAAGTCTTGTGGTTGTAAAGGTGAGTCGCTAAAGTGGTGGGAAGTCCAGAAGGATCCCAAGTCAAATGTTAAACTGCTGAGTCACCATGTCACACAGTGTCCTTGTCACCCCTATGTCCTTGCATTGCCACCTCCTCGCCTGGTGCACTGTACCTGCATCCTTTCCCATGGACATTATAACAAAGTCTTTGTGGGCAGCATGATCTGTATCTCACCCGGTGGCCCATAATCGACACCCCTTTTCTGTCACAGCTGAATAAGAACTACACAAAGATTACGGCACATACAACAGTGCCTCCCACAGAAGCTAGCAAGGTTATTTAATTGCAACAGTAGTGAACAGAGTGATTCAGTGTGGCTAACATTCTTGGCGTGAGTCACTTGTGTACTTTACAGCAAACACAAAAGTCATGATTCACTGTGATTCACCATCGCCAGTACTGTACATGTCCAGTCTTGTTTGCCACCCGTGAACATGTGTCTCCAATGTCTGCCTCAGGACCTTCAGCACTGTGGGATGTCTGCCTCAGGACCTTCAGCACTGTGGGAGTCTGAGGGATTCCCAGTCACAATCTCCATCCTCCTGTCACCCTCTACCTTACACCGACAGAGTTCCCCCCAAAACTGCATTTAAAACAAAGTTCAGCACAGACCTTAAATGGTTTGAGTGTGAGTGCACGTGCATGCAGTACACTGTGTGTGTGTGTGTGTGTAACTCAGAATCCAAGAACAGACAGATTACATAAACCAGAGTTCATGTGTAACCCAGCTGTTCCTCCTTCCTTGTTACCACATGCATATACAAACACACACACACACATATATACTTAACACACACACACACAACTAGTTGTTAGTTGCACTAGTGTTGTTGTTCCTCCTGCAACACAGTGCTGGCTGGGAATTTCCTAAGTTGTCTGTTCACTCAGTCATGTGACTCCTCATGAGAAGCAAAAGAACATTCCTAGAACCCCAGACGCAAACAAAGCGGCCCTGCTCTGATTCATTACGGAGATGCCTAGTTTGCACCACTGTGGGTTATTTATCAGGTGTTCTTTCTGCATGAAGCTTCATTATAGCCTAAAGCATTCACGCAAAAAAAAAATAATATAACCCCACTTCATGCGTTTTCTTGAACTGATTAACAAACTAAAACTTAGAATCTCAACGTATCAAATGTACGTTTCACAGCGTCAGTTGGGGTAGCAGCACATTCCCTGTCATTCAGTTTGCTGCTTCGGCACCAGTATAAAGACAAATTAATCTTTGCTTCTACCTTCATTTAACCTCAAAATGTTTTGGCTGAGCTTTCTGGCCTTCCCTGTTGTACAATCTGCAGATAGAGAACATTCCCCTACATTTCCTTGTGTGCTCCAAACTTACTGATACATCCCAATGGAGTTTCCCTCAAACTAACTTTCAAAGAACTTCTCAAGTGTTTTGTTCTGTGAAGAATGTGAGTTCAGCAATACTCTTGGTATTTCCTGTCAAATTTATGGTTGGTCCAGCTAAGTGACTTTTGAGTATAAGAAACACATTCACATACAGGGAGCTAATAGTGGCTATCAATTATTTATTTACTTGTCAGGTGAGTGTGTGAGGTTTTCAGGGAATTCCTATACCAGCTATAGGTAGTGTGCAGTATCTGAATGCCTCCTCATAACAGTGGGAGTATTCCTGTCTACATAGACATATAGCCACTAGAACGGCTGTAGGCTTTCTGCGACTGTCAGAGCACTACAGAAACCCCCCTGAGGCTGGAGTCAGCCGGCCATAGTTGTCCTTCGGAAATCCCCCACCTAGTTCCGTTGGCTCCAGGCTCCTCCCATCACATTATAACCTACAGTCTGCGGAACACTCAACCTTACAAACCAACTAACTCGACATAGTGTCAACAATGGACAAAAACCTCTATCGAACAAGTATCCGAAACAATATGGATTATAAAGGCGACGGTAGCGATTGTAAAGAGGGGAAGGTGCAACCCAGTACCGAGGAACGGTTGGATAGCGGCCTGGACTCACTGAAAGAAGAGGAATACCAAGAGGTGGCAGGGGAGCTCGAGAGGCTTCGGGTGGACTGTGCTCCGCAGAAACAGAGACCCGAGAGACACGATGGCAGTCAGGATTTGTGGAAGATGCAAGTTTCAGAAGACGGAGACACGTAAGTGGAAAATAAATTGTTATAGAATCGAGTATAAATTATATTAAATTAACTAAAAACTAAAAGTTGGCCTATATTTATACAAAGTTTTGGCACTGCAATCAGACTTAAATTTGATTGTGATATTTGTTATTATGCATTCGGCTACGAATCAGGTTAATTCCATGCACTGCAGGATAGTTTGTAAGTTGTGGTCGCGTTGCATTTTGCGTAAACAAAAGACTATTATCAGAACGGAATGTACTATGGCTCAGGGTCAAAGTAGGCGGCGCACGAGCTCAGCTGGGAAAGTCCCGGGCGCGCTGCCAGGAATCCGACCGACTCGCCTAGCGCACGCCATTGCGTCAAACCACCACTAGAAAAAAAAATGCATATGAAGTGCTTGGAATGTGCAGCGAAAGTTGTTCTTTCTGGCCAACAATGAAACATATCCTCACTCTTCCCTCCAGACTTCTACACCTGGCCATTATCCATGAAGCCAAGGACTGTGCGAAGAAAATGATCCAGTTGTCCCGTAATGAACCCTTCCTTAACCAACAAAACTACCAGAGACAGGTACACAAATGCATCTGCGCTACATATATCTTTAAGAACTTTACTTTGTGCACTTCCAAAAATAAATCATTTGTAGAGAGAAGGAGAGAGAAAAGAGTGAGACAGAGGATAGAAAGAGAAATATAATGAGAGATAAGGTGAATGTAAAAAAACAAGATGGAGGTATCAGATGAAGAGATCTAAACCCCCTCCCTGTTTCCCCCTCCTCCAGACAGCCCTCCACCTGGCGGTAATCACAGAGCAGCCTGAGCTGGTTGACTGTCTTCTGGGGGCGGGGGCAGACCCCTCCATGGTGGACATGGGGGGTAACTCCCCTCTCCACATTGCCTGCCGCGGGGGCTCGTTGGCCTGTTTCAGCCTGCTTACGCAGACACGCCCGGGCTCTGGTTCCAACCCTGGCGCCAACCAGCTAGCACACATCATGGCTACAAATAACTACAGTGGTAAGAAACGGATCGATTTTTTTCTCAATCCATCTAAAGTGGAGTGTTAAGATTCTTCTAGATTCAATCAATCTCCTGGCTCTGTCTTGAGTAATAGGTTGCTGAGAGCCATCTGTGGTCTACTTGTAGTAGTCTAGACTAGCCTGGGCTGGTTAGTCCTGTAGTCTAATTGAGGTGTGCCGTTCTGCTTTGTTCCAGGTCAGAACTGTCTACACTTGGTCTCCCTGCATGGCTTCCTGTCACTGGTGGAGAACCTGGTTGCTCTGGGGGCTGATATCAATGCTCAGGTATGTTACATGTATGTTACCGTGGTTATCTCTGTGTTAACAGACATTCACAAACTTCCCCTCATTGGTGGCTTCTACAGAACTACAGTGGCCTAACCCTACATTTCCCCTCTGG
The DNA here is from genome assembly GCF_038355195.1 of Osmerus mordax. Classification (NCBI taxonomy): domain Eukaryota; kingdom Metazoa; phylum Chordata; class Actinopteri; order Osmeriformes; family Osmeridae; genus Osmerus; species Osmerus mordax. The sequence continues at coordinate 4,253,126 of NC_090058.1, read as the reverse complement.
GCCTCTAGGAGCAGTGTAATGGTCGTAGCTCCTTGCACCTGGCTGTAGACCTGCAGGATCTGGACCTGGTTCGACTGCTGCTTCGCAAGGGAGCCAATCCCAACATCCTCACCTACGGAGGACACAGCCCCTACCACCTCACCTATGGTCGCCATAATGACACCATCAGACAGGAGCTGCTCGCGCTAACCAATCCTGAGCTGAGGGAGCTGCCCGACAGCGAATCAGAAGACAGCGAGGAGGAGGAGGAGGATGGCCAGTCGGAAGAGGATGAGGTGTGTGTCTGTGGGGACAGTCTTTGTAGACTAAGAACTTGTAAAGGGTGTACTTATATGTAGGTATTATATAGTAAGTATGGTAAGACTATAATTTACAATCTTCTCATGCAGGTGGAGTATGATGACATCCAGTGGAACGGTCATTAGCAGTAAGTAGGAAGTAGACCCTGGAATCTCCAGCAAGCCACAGCACGAATATGATGTCACATCCTGGGGCCAGTTGCTTGCAATGGTACGGCGGGAATGCTCAGTCAGTGCTGGTGCACAGCGTGGACAAACGGCACAGAATGGACAGATGGCATGACCTCAGACAGACTATGAGTGATGGAAAGCTGTGTGAACCAATGAGACTTTTCAAGACGTGTCAATAAACCAGTGGATGTGCTATAACATGGTCGTATGGTTCTGTGAGAGAAACCAGAGTGTACATCATCCTTTTTGTTTTGGGGACACCCTCATGTATCATATTGTAAATGTCTATGTAAAGATTTATTTTTTTATAAAGAAAAGTGTACATTTGTAAAGACGTTGTAAATGTCCTTTGACTTGTGAAGGAGACGGGTCACACACACTCAAGTAAATTAAAACAGATATATTTAACATCCGGTTCTTTTTCAGTCTCCATTAATCCCTGAGCTAGACAAGAGTATGATATGAAGGAGTCATCTCAATTCTCTCTCAAAAGATAATCTCCAAATATAAAACCCAATTTTCTGCACACGGCATATGTCGGGTCCAGGATGTAGTTCCTAAAAAATAGCTCTATATAAACACAATCCTAATTTATTTTTGTCAAAAAGTGGTTTAAACACAAGGTTTAAACCACCGGAAAATGAACTACTGACAATTATGAGGAACTAAAAGCCGTGTCCTGTTCTAGGAAGAACACAGAGTGCAGAACCGTTCATTGTCAAAGTGCTGATGGGAAACATCAGCTGACTGAACAAGAAGTTCCCAGAGGGGCGTAACCAGATTCCTGATAGCAGGAAAAAGAAACTTTTCGGGGATTCTGAGAAGTAATTTGATAGTGAAACACAAACGCAAGGTCTGCAATCAAAACAATTGTGAAATAGTGTGCGCATTCAAATTAGGAGCTAACAAGTGAGTCACTGTGGTTTTTTGATGCTATAAGTCTTATATATGTACAGTGGGTTAGGGGCTTTCAGGTTTGTTACAGTAAGTCAAGTCATTGCACACCAAGTCCACCCATAGTCAGTCAGCAGCCACAGGAACTGGCCTAACTTCAGGAGAACCTTAATCTGTTACGTTCAACACTCAAAATTAGGTGATTGTTTAATTTCACTTGTTAAATTAAGTATAATAATATATATACTATTTAATTTCATGTGTCATGTCTCAAGATTTTTACCTTTCAAAAACGCCTAAAGAAATGTACAATGAAACTAAAAGTGGATTCCTGAGGTTTGCTTCGGTCCCAGCAGAATTCACGGAAGTTCCCGTACAAAACAAGTTCCTAGCAAGAATAATCTTTGTTTGGTTCAACCTTAGTGCTGAGAAAACGTCAGAGGGGAATTAGAAGCAGAGATAGAGAGCTCTGAGGAAGGGTGAGAGATTGAATCAGACAGAATCAGAGATAAGGAAAGCAGAGAGAGATTGTGTCCTAACACAGTTATAGTGTTAGGACAGTTATAGGACACAATCTCATGATCAGTATGTAGTCAAAATCCCCAAAGTTACAGTAATCTACTGCAGGCTGTCTGCATAGTATGTTTATGGACAGGCTAGTACCTAACATCCTGTTTCTATCAATATCAAGCTTTTATGTGTTTGCATCACGGTTAAGGCGATTCAGACTAATGGGTTGGAACTAGGGCTGGGAAATATATAAGAAAAATTGATATCTCAATATTGTCAAATTTTACGATATTCGATATATATCTCAATATGTTTTCATTTAAATAATAAAAAAACAAGATTTTCTTTTGCCCCCATTAGAAAACAACGAAAACAATTTAGATAGAACAGCTATTGTTTAAGTTCAAAATGTGTAGTGCAAATTTAAGCAGTTGCCATAACATGGTACTTGCAACTTGACAAAATGGACCTCACATGGAACAATTCATGCAGAGGTCCTTATGTGACAGGACAAAAAGAGAGCAAAAGAGAATGAATGTGCGTGTGCAATTTCCAGTTTGTGCATATGCTCTTTGTGAGCATGTGCACAAACGGTGTATGTCTGTGTGTCACATAGGAGCCAGACGGTGATCTTAACACACAAGCAACACAAGGACCAGCAAAAAAACAAAAATGATTGCAATTTTATCGCTAATATTTGATACATCACCCAGCCCTAGTTGGAACTGGTACGAACGACAGGGAATATCCTTTTCAGACTTATTACTTATTTCCTCAAAAGATTTATTTTAAACCATGAATAAACCAACAAACAAGCAAGTTCAACATGTTTTTAACAAGACAAAATGCAACCTTCCAAAATGTGAGTTTCTCAAAAACATTCTCTTTAATTGAACAGCGTTAATATACAGCAAAAACAGGTAACTGAGTCGAGCCCTCTCATGACGCGGATCTGTGATCTGTGACTGCTCTCTGGGATCGTTTGCTATGGTCTGGCACGCCAACATGGCCATTAGCTCCTCAGTCCCGCTCGGACAGTGACACCAGGTGGACATCAATCTCAGTCTCAGACAGAATCCTGAAGGAGAGAAGACCAATGAGAACACCAAGTTAAGATTAGAAGCAGCTCCTGCCACCACATCAAAGCCAGCCATGAAACAGAACGAGGGCTACAAGTCTATTCATGCGTCTGCTCTGGAAGAAGCCATTCATCTCAAGTCCAGCTATTACACTTAGCTCTCTGAACAAGCCACAAAACTGTTGACTACTTCACTGCTACAATGAGTCCTCAGTTTTACCCTGACAATATACGCTTCACACTTGGCCAAGGCGTATGACTTTGGACTTCAAATCTTGAGGGTGAGTATCTGTTACAGCAGTAATCTCTGTGTGTCAAGCAACCTTCACTTGCCTGAACTTAGGATCCTCAGTGGTGATGACACCAATCTCCAGCTCAGAGGGCTTGAAGTCGATGGACAGGACAGTGGACAGACACGTGATTGCAGTCTGGGAAAAGAGGAGAGAACAGGATGGGAGGAGGTGGAGAAGTGAGTGACATATTAGTAAAAGGAGCGTGGAAATATGGGGATGGAGAGAAGGATGAAGGGGAAAGAGGGAGGTAATGGAATGAAACAACAACAATCAGAGAAAACAACACTTCAGGTTACCATGACGTCCATGTTACAATGGGCGGGTGGTGTTTATACTGAGAAGTGAAGTTAATCACCTCGACCCTGTTACATACAGGTCTAACGTACTAATATCCTGATTTAAAATGTCAAGTCTCCATTTATGAGACTCATCTCCATGAGAGCCTTCTCACCTCGATGGTTTGCTCAAAGGTCCAATCCAGCTTCTTCTTGACCTTCTTCTCCAGGAAGCTGGTGGCCTCGGTCTGTTTGACGCCCGCGGCTGTGGCCTTGAAGCCACAGTAGTAGCCTGCTGGATCACACTTATAGACCTGAGGACCATTTTCCTCATCCACACCGATCACTATCATACCTGGAACACAGACACAATAGGAACATTACTTTATCATAGTCGGAACACATTTATATTTTGATCTTCTACTACTACACACAAGACACAATTAAACAATGTATACCACGGCTGAAATGACCACAGTACAAAAGGAGATCTGGGAGACAGAGAAGATGATGCAGGAAAGACAAAAGGAAGGACAGAGAAAAAGGGAAGATAGATCCAGATTAAAGGACACAGCCTGACATCAAGAGACGGTCTTTCTACTCACAGCAGCCAAGTGGTCTCATCTCAGCATTCTGTGTGTAGACCTGGGAGATATCAGCGATCCTCTTACACAACATGTCCACAGGGATCTCATAACCGTACTTGTACTGCCAGTTGGCTGCTTCATACCGTGCTCTCTGAACCTGGGACTTACTGTCAGCTGCACACATACAGAAAAAAAAAAGGATTATTATTTAATTTGTTTGTCCACCAACAAAGGATTCTGTTCAATGACACTATGAGGATGCTTGTTTCTCACCAGTCATCCCAGACATGACACAGCCGATGTTTTCTGTGATTCTGAACAGGTGGGTGACAGTGGAAGCATCTAGAAGCTTGTCCTGGGGGTGATTGACACATGGGAAGATACATTCATATTTTATCCATATATTACATAGCTGAGCTGCTGAAAAGTATAGTTGAGAATTAATAGACTACTCACAGGGACTTTCTTCTGAGTGACAACTACTGCACAGTCCTTTCCCCGTATTGCTACTGAGGTTAGACCTCCCTGGTTGATCGCCTTAAATGCATATTCTGGAAGAGAGAGATACAGTAGTGAGTAGAAGAACTGGGAGCCACTACAGGTAAACAAACATCTCACAGGTAAAGACGCTCTAAATGCTCTGTGATTTTTTTTTTTTTAAGTATACAAATCGGCCCACTTGTGTGTGGATATTTTTCTAACTAAATCAGACAAATCAAATGTATGATATGTCGTAAATAAAAAAGTAGAGATAAAGAATGAGTACCACCGCCATGACTTGGCTATCCACGATTGCTAGGCTAACGCCTATATACTTCGCTAGCTAGCTTAGCTACCGTTAGCGTGATAACGTTAATTGTGCCCGTTTTTTTCTCATACTCAAATTTTTTGGATTTAAGTCTAAAGAATTGTTCCTGTTTAATTGCAATGTTAACTTAGCAGAATTGAAACTACAGCTAGCTAGCCGTGAAACAATTTGAATTGGTTAAGGTTAGCTAGCCTACTGTAATTGCTAGTTAGCCAGCGGCGACCGGTGATGACTGAGCAAGTTAAGAGTCTTTCACAAATCTCCCAATACTAACCAACTTGATAAAGTCTTCCCTCAGGAGAAAAGATGGTGATGTGTCTGTCAAAACCTGCACTCGATCCCCGGGACATGGCGAATTAGAAAGCCGGTAAATGTGTATAAAAGTTCACAATTATAAAGGGAGCTGCACAGAAAAAGAAAACACGCAAGTCAACGACCACGGAAGTGGATGGTGATTCTACGTCCGGGTCAACGGAAAATGGAACATGACATAGGGGTGTCCAAGAGAGATCATGATAGAAAATCTGGAATACAAACTGTATAGATTCTACATGACCACAAATAATAACATGGCCATGTTTATTTCACACTAATAAACACAAACTACTGCAGAGAGTATAATGACACTATAATTTTGGGGGGTAAATTAACTCTTTATTATCAAAAGAAAAAAAGATTTACAATTAGTACATAGAGCTGTGTGGAGACTTCAGTTCAGAAGTTCACATTCAGTTGCGAGCAACATAACTATATTTATATTTAGCAATGCCAGCATGCAAACCCTTTACGCAGTCTCCATGGCAACTCCTAATGTGTCTTTCTGAGACAGAGCCACCGCTGGGGGACTTCGTAGGAGCACCTCTCGGCCCCGTCGTCGTCGTAGGGGATGTGCCAGGACGTGGCGGACGTCTGGATGATCGTGTCATAACTGGGAATTCTCTGTAAACAGAATGACATAGCACATTACGACACCTGCACCCGACATCTGTATGCCTTCCCTTCCCTGGGCATCACTTTATTTTATTTTTTATTTTTAGTCATTTAGCAGACACTCTTATCCAGAGCGACTTACAGTAAGTACAGGGACATTATCCCCGAGGCAAGAAGGGTGAAGTGCCTTGCCCAAGGACACAACGTCATTTTGCACAGCCAGGAATCGAACTGGCAACCTTCAGATTACAAGCCTGATTCCCTAACCGCTCAGCCACCTGACTAAGCACTTACAAGCAACTGTGTAAAATTTGGAGATGGGTATCGTTTATCCCTTTATCAAGCTCTGTACCGCTTTACCTCCGTCCCTCTTACCTGGAAGCGAACCCTCCGGCCAAGGTTATACCCGCTCAGCACCAGCTGGTGGCCGCGCTGCCACTTAAAGAACAGCCGCCTGGTCACATCATCCGACAGACAGGCCTTGTGGTCCCTCATCAGATCACGGCTCACAAAGTTACAGTGGTTCCCAGAATGCAGTGTGGCATACAAGAGGAAGGGGTCATCCTCGGAGCTGACACATGGAAATGAGGAAATAAGAAAATACCTCAGTGGTTAGGGGTGTGCGGTCAGTCTTGTATTGGATCCTGCTGCTATTTAAAGACTTTACCGGAAAATGCATAAGAGGAGAACGGAAACTAACACTGATCACATGACTTTGCTCTGGATCTCCAGAGTCTGAAGCAGGACATTCTGTTGTAACTCAGGAATGACAGGAATGTCTAGGGGGGGGGGATTGTATGTTGTAATCAAGTCATATCTACTCACATGTTGTCAGTGAAGAAACAGTGGGCCTTCTGCTGGACCTGGGCCATGTGGTGTCTGTCCCAGCTTCGGGAGGGATTCAGCATGTGTTTCCTCCCCAGCACAAGGATGACCTGGCCCTGATGCTCCAGCTCAGACACCACTGCTAGCAGCTAGAGGGACAACACCGACAGACAGACAAATAGGCAAGCAGACAGACAGACAGACATATAGGCAAGCAGACAGACAGACAGACAGGCAGGAAGACAGACAGATAGGCAAGCAGACAGACAGGCAGACAAACAGACAGATAGGTAAGCAGACAGACAGACGCATGCAGACACACACATTAGTTAGCAGGTGCTATACAGTCTGTTTTATTGACATAAGATGAGTCATTTGACAGTGTGGCTCCTACGTGAACTGAACAGATCTGTGGTGAGGACTTTAAACAGGAGGGTGTTGGCCGTTAAGGTTACCACAAGAGGAACGATTACGACTCAGCCCACCGAGGCTAAGAGGCTGGATTTACATGGGCTGTTAGTCATATGATGAAAGGGCAGGAATCCCCTTCAGTCAACCAGCAGACCTGTAGGTGTCAGAGGCTAGAAGTGTAAGGCAACAGCCTTCACAGCCGGCCTCCTCTGAATCATCTGCTGTGTTATATGTTCGACTTGCAAGTACAAACCAAGTACATGCATCTATTGTTGTGCAGAGTACATTCTGTCTGTAAGTAGCTCTGGACGACTGTTGCTGCCAATAAGATGGCTAACATTTAGAGCGTCAACATTCTCATCTGTAAGAGAGCTACCAAACACAGCCAGTCAGACTGGGGTGAGTGAAGGGGCAAGCTAATGCAGGAGGCTATAGATAGGGTACCCCCAAAGAACCACACACATGTCAAGTCAGACCACGATGAGGCCATGCCTACACAAATATACCTTACTAAATATAAGCCAGCTTTTCTAGCTTGCTCTCAGAGACAGGCCTAACTAGGAATGTGTAATCATAGTCACCAGGCTAACACAGCATCCTGGCCTAGCAGACTTACCTCACCCTGCTCTGGGTCTGCAGAGGATGACACAACTTCTACACTGACATTATAACCACTACTTTCCTTCTCCTCTAGCCTGTATTCATTCTTAAGGCTTGCATTCTGTTCTAGATCTATATTGCAAAGTGCATTCATATGAAATATAGATCAATTCGAAAAATAAGGTGGGTTTATATCAATCTCTCTTTGAACTATCTGTCGGCATCATCTGTCACCAGCAGTTGTGTGCCACAGTGTCTCCTAGTGACACAGAAGGGTAGAGCATCTGCCACACAGGTTTGATTTAGTGGCATAAAGTACTCACAGTCTCAGACTGGCTGCCCCTGGTAGTGTTGGCCACGTTGAGCCCATCAATGACCACGTCAAACGCTGGCTTCCTCTTTACAAAGGTCTTGAAGCTCTCCAGTTCCTGAGGATGAGGAGAGAAACAAAGGAGACGGAGAAGGAGAGAAAGAAGTTTTAAGTTTATCGCTAGACATGAACAGGTACATTGGAATTCTTAGGTCCTGCTCCTCTTGAGGGAACTCCTATCGACCTATGTTAAGAAATCATGTAAACCTATTATCAATAAGTCCTAACCTATATAAGCTACATTTGTAGTTACTTTAAGCAGGATACTCTTCCCTCAACAACAATGATGCCACAACAATGTGGGAGAGATGGAAAGAGAGCAAAATGGTCTGACCTTTAATAAAGTTAATTTTAGTCGTTTATTCCATTCTTTGAAAAGTTACAATTATATACATTTCACATTTGGTCATTTAGCAGACGCTTTTATCCAGAGCGACTTACAGTAAGTTCAGGGACATTCCCCCTGAGGCAAGTAGGGTGAAGTGCCTTGCCCAAGGACACAACGTCATGTGGAACTGCTGGGAATCGAACCGGCAACCTTCTGATTGGTAGCCCGATTCCCTAACCGCCAACCATCTGACCCCACATATACAATTCCTGCCATGTCCCAGATTTTTACAGGAACAGTCATGTTTACTTGTTCTGGCTCATGTTTCTGGCTTGTCACCTGAGAACACAGCCAGAATGGAGTAACTATTTAAAATGCGTCTCTTTGGGCTCCACTGACCCTACTACAAGACTTCCTCTTGCCTGTTTTGGTCAAGCTGTTGTTGCCTTTTCATTTGGTTCATGGCCTTGCTCCAAATATATGCCCCGGTCAGAATGGCTGTTTCTGTGGATGCACGCATGCAAGTGTACAGTGGTTACAGTTTTATGTTTCTGAGGGGAATTTCTGTCTGGGCCACCTGCCAGGTCTCACACCTCCAGGTCTATTGTAACGTGAATCTCTCAAATATCACAACTCTGCCTGCTACGAGCTCTCTCAAAGCAAGGCGTATTCTTGTGATTCCTGCCAAACAGGACAACCAAGGGAGAACCTAGGGGATTCAATGTAGTTTTAGTACCTTTGGACCATCAACTGGATAACATTCCCCCTTTCTCCACACGTCAAATAGAAACAGCCAGAGGACAGCACAGTTGAGGAAAAACATTGAGCTACTTTCACTTCTGTCTATGTTATGCAAATAGCCCATTGTGAAATCCCCTCGTGTTGCCGCTTAGAAGACCTAGTCCAGCCGCTACACCGTATAACACATAAGGCTGCAGAAAATAAGTTACCAGGTGGTTGAAGATATAATCAAAAAGTCAGCATGACATTCAGTCGGAAGAAGAGGAAAGGGTGATTTGATGTATGTGTATGTGCATGTATGTACATATGTGTATGTGTCTATGTGCATGTGTGTATGTATGTGCAAGTATGTATGCATGTATGTATGTTTGTCTCAGGTTTCCCAGGAGAAGAAGTAACTGGTTTGGTCAGATTCTATTTCATGTGCTGTTGTTACAGAACTAACCCTGCACCTCCTAAGTAACCTAGCAACCTGCAACTAGGATACACCGGCACATGACAGTCTGCCTGACTGACCCCCTTCAATGGACGTAGTCAGGATATGAAATGGTGAGAGCAGGGAGAAAAAAGTGAGATGGGAGACAGAGGGTCAAATATAAAAAAGTTGTTCAGTAGAGAGAAACAGGAAAAAAAAGTTCTGTTGAAAATGGGAGTAAAGACAGATTTGATACCCACACGTGTGTTGGCCAAGGTGGAGATGGGGGTGAGAGAAAGGATAAGCGAGGGAGGGGGGTTGGACCCGGAGCTGCCAGGGACTTTCCAGGGGGTCCTCATGTGAGACAGCCTATTAAGACTGAGATGTGAAACCTATCCCTTGTTCGGCTACATGACTGCAACAGCAGCATGCTCGAACTGTCCAGGGGTCAGAGCTCGAAACACTTGCCCGTGTGGTTGCCTGTATTTGTCCTATATTCTATGTGTTTACATGTGTCAAGTAAGTGCATTCTACAGCTGACTTAACCAGACCTAACTTGAAAGAGAGAGACAATTTCCTTGTGACTCCCTTGAACTAAATAAACGTTTAATGAGAATACAACAGAGCGGTGTTTCTACAGGAACACATTGTCCCTCTGGCTCTTTTTCATCATCAAGATGATTGCATGTCTGCATATAGAACAGCACCGTGCTTCAACACTGTTGCAATCCAATATAGATAGGACTTCCACGAATAAACAGTGATCCTGTTGGTAAATATAGCGAGAGAGTTGTGCACTACATAAACACATTTGTATTTTTCGGTGTTGTGTACTATCAACGTTGTGTGCACAGATTCTAGTTCAAGCTCTAATTAAAAGGAACCTTTAGGTACACAAGCCTTCAGAACCACAGTTCCATTCTCACTTTTCTATTCTGCTTTCTGTTCTGTTGTCACTGTTCTGTTCTGATATGGTTCGGTTTTGTTATAACTCAGTTTGGGTATTTTCTGTTATGGCTATTTGGTTTTGTTCCATTGTGTTCTTACGCTTCAGTTCATGTCTGTTCTCTTGTTACTGTTCTGTACGGTTCTGCTGTTGTTATTCTGCAGAGTTGTGTTGTCTCAGTGGGTATGCCCAGTAGGGGGTTGCAGAGAAAGACACAGGGAGGGGATGGAAATCCCCCACATCTCATCTAACCTTACACACACACAGACACACACACAGACACACACACAGACAGAGACACACACAGAGACACACATAGACACACACACACACACACACACACTTACTCTTCTGCTGGAGTCTGGTGGCTGGTCTGGGAAGAACGGCTTGGACAGTGGGTAGGTTGGGGAGAAAACTGACTCAGACAGCTACCTATATTCTTACCAGTCGATTCTGGCTCATTCAGGGCTCTATCTATGGCTATAGGTGGAATCTAGTCATGTCATTCATTTTTTATGTAATACAAATATGGTCTCTTAGAGGTTATTCTGATCAGTGTATCCTGGACAAAAATATGTTCTAGTAAGTTGTATGAGTTACAGAAGATCCTTCTACAAGGCCCTGCAAGCTTGTATGTGAGTTTATCAAAACAATCAGTATGTCCTCCAAGGATTATCCACATTTTCATAGACAGAAGAATAATCCTGGTCGTACATCTTGAAATAGTTACAATGTACTTCTCACCAGTGCATGCCTAACAATAACTCAAGAATGCATTACGAAAAAGGATCATTTTCCTCAAAGACATTATCTAAAAGTTACCCTTTGAACCTTTCTGATAGTGTCGCACTCGAAAACCCACAGGTGACACCCTAACCTAACATCATAGACATTGCACACTCCTACCCCCTTGTGGATACTGTACAGTACTGCACCATTTCAATTCAACTCTATAATGTCACTGAAAACATGTTTCTGTCTATGCCCTGTACTGCACTGTCTGTCCTTGTATTATTTCTATATGGACATGTGTCAAAAATAAAGTTAAATTGAACTCAAATGCATTTGAGTGTGTCCAGACCTCTGGTGTGGTCTTGTTAAAGACATCTTGTCCTCTGATGACTTCCTGCATCACCCTCTCCCTCAGCTGGCTGTACTCCTCCTGAGTCAGGTGGATGGACTCCAGCTCCTCCTTGCAGCTCCGACACACGCCCCTAAACATGCAGAAGGTCAAAGGTCACATGCTACACAGCTACAGAACAGTAGCCCTCAAATTCAACCCAGTCTGACACATTGCCCTGCACAAAGCGCCAGAGGTTAGAGGATGTCAGTCTTAAGAGGACATAGGTGGTTAGATATTTAGATGTCTGAACGCAATACATTACATTACATTTAGTCATTTAGCAGACGCTCTTATCCAGAGCGACTTGCAGTAAGTACAGGGACATTCTCCCCAAGGCAAGTAGGGTGAAGTGCCTTGCCCAAGGACACAACGTCATTTGGCATGGACGGTAATCGAACCAACAACCTTCTGATTAATAGCCCGACTCCCTAACCGCTCAGCCATCTGACCCCCAATACATGACATGTGATGAGGGGTATGAGGAGGGCTTGGTTATTACTTGGGCTCCACTGTGGTCCAGCTTCCCTTCCAGCTCGTTTCAGGAATACTGGAGGCAGTAAGAGAAGAACACAACGTAAGACGTAAAACTAAAGAGTGGCTTCTGAAAGAAATTAGGGGTCAGGACACGTTAAAAACAAAGGCCCAATGGACGCGTTGTACCACAGCTACACGTCTCACCTCTGGAACCAGGCTTCAATGGTTTGAGCCAGGGACCGCTGGGGGTAAACCTGGTTGTCTCTCATGTACATCAGGACTCCCTGCAGCCTCTCCTCCTGCTCTGGCCCTGGCCGGGACATCCCACTCTGGAACAGGCTCTGCCAGATCTCTTGGTTAGGGACCAGTCCCTTCTCTATGAGGTCATCATACAGCGCCCACGCCATGCCAACATCCCCGTGCTGCACAGCCCCGGCGATAACGCAGCCATAGTTACGTGAGGAGGGGGTGATGACCCTTTTCATGTCTTCCAAGATGTCGAGTGCCTTACGCCAGCGTTCTGTGTGGCTGAAACCCCTGATGAAGAGGCTGTAGGCACCCGTGTCCAGCGAACCGAAACGTCCGGTCATGATCTCATAGAGGTCAAACACCTCTTCATTGTGGTCCGCCGCCACGCACAGTGTCAGGTAGCGAAGGAGCATCTTGTAAGGCAGGGTGCCTGTCTCCGTGGCGACGAATGCCAGAAGGGACTTAGCGATGTCGATTTCCGCCCGTTGGGCGAAGAGTGATGTCATCATCTGTATGGGGAAGCGCTCATGGTTGCCTGAAGCCTCTTGGAGCTTTCTCCACTCCGAGGCTGCAAGGGGCCGGTCGGGGAGCTCCACTCGCACCCTGGGCTGTCTGGGGTCTGGTTCCTCCGCTTCCCGGAGGCCACTTTTCCTTCTCAGGATCTCGGCTGTCTTCTTGGCAGTCCCTGCTGCAAACACAGATTTGGGGAAAGACGGACTTTCCCTGATGTTGAAGTCTTTCTGTCTATCTTCTTTCTTGTTATGATGACCTAAAGGTCTGCTCACTCTTTTTGTGCTAAATAAGTGTGCAGAATGCAGCTTGCTGTCTTTGAATACAGAAAGCAAAACTCTCAGCTGCGTGCAGCCTACAGTTCTAGGATGAGATAGTACGTTTCCGTACTTAAAGCAAAGTCCAGATTTTGATATTAACATGGAACCCATATTGTAAACGACGGGACTGTCGCAAAGACCACCACATGCATTTGCAACACTAGTTAGCTAGGAAGAGTTGACAGTAGCCTACGTTATACAACAAACTATCGGTCTATATCTATTCACATTAATTTCATTGCATTTCTCATACAAAGAAGACTCACAAGTGTCTGCAAAAGCACCACCAGATAAATAATTCCTCTGTAAAACACGGTTTTGAATAAAACTTCAGACACAACATTGAAAGAGGCATAAGTCCGTGTCGCACATCTGACGTCACCATAATATGACGTCACTAGCTGAACTAGAGCAACCGAATTGTTGGGAGTCGACTTGTCAGATGTCTTTAATATTTTTATAACCTAAACCCAAAATGTCTACAGATAGAATGGTACACTGGAAAGACATTTTGAAAAGGAGACTGGCAACTGCCAAGAAGGGTAAGCTAAATGAGCAGTAGCGGACCAGTTATGGTTTATTTAGGCAGTTAGCTAGCTACAGTAGTCAAATAGCTAGTTGACTAGCTAGCTAACTGCCTAAAGTTAGATCCTCGTTGGAGTTGACTAACTTAGAAACTTTGCTTTCTGACAAGAGTTTGGCTGCAGTTTGTAAACATTTGACATGGTCCTGTGTTATGCTATGTGTTATATTGTTTTTATTATTGTTGCTTGCTTTTTCCACTGGTACACTTGCACTTATAGCGGTTCATGTTGTTTAATTGTAACTTGTTTAACTACATGCTCTTATGGTTCTTCCCTTTGGCACTTACTTTGGTTGTTCACAATGTGTGCTTCATGTTTTGGCTACTCGCGATGTTTTGTGGCTATCTTGTTCTTATGATCAGTGACCTATGCACTTTGTAAAGCTCTCTCTTGGAAGTCGCTTTGGATAAAAGCGTCTGCTAAATGAATAAATGTAAATGTCAGATGAGAGGACTGAAGAGGAGAAGAAGACAGAGGAAACGGCTTTATTCACGAAGTACTACACGGAATGGAGGGGAGGAGGCAGCAAGGAGAGTTCCTACAGAAATATCCCGCGATTCTACTACAGGGTACATAAACTGTTTAACCCTTTTCTGACATTTCTTGTGCTTGTCTTATTTAAACCCATCAATAACATGTCTCTCTCTAAGACTGTGTCTGATAGACACAATCTGCAGTATTTTAACCCCCGTGGGGCAAATACTGACCCTGGACGATTGTTGCGTGTTTACGTGTAGCTTCCGGCGGAAGACGAGGTGTTGCTGCAGAAGTTGAGGGAGGAGAGCAGAGCTGTGTTTCTGCAGAGGAAGAGCAGGGAGCTCCTCGACAACGAGGAGTTACAGGTAACAGCATCATCCACATGTTTATCCTTATGACTAGATGCTGATGGCTTGGTGAACCAGACTGATCTTTCTGCTTCAATCCATATACTAGTTTCCTTTCCTGTGTTCTGCTTAGAATCTGTGGTTCCTGCTGGACAAGCACCAGGTCCCACCACTGTCTGGAGAGGAGGCCATGATCAGTTATGACTGTTACCTGAAGGTTGGGGAGATTGCTGGGGAGAAGTGCAAGTGAGTGTAGGGGCAAAGCTGAAAGGGGCCTTAAAGAGCACATACAATACATACATGCCAAGATTAGTTTACTTCGTTATTATTCATTTCGATATGCATGGTCAGGTATTCATTTGAAATAATTCTACAGCATTCTGTTAACATGCCACCAACCATTTTCACCTTCTTAGGCAGTTCTTCACAGCCAGAGTTTATGCCAAGCTGCTCCACAACGACCCGTACGGACGCATCTCCATCATGCAGTTCTTTAACTACGTCATGAGGAAGGGTGAGTCAGATCACTGCCAGTTTTCCTGACGTCGGTCACCTTCAACACATGACAGCCTGTGTTCCTGTTGCGTTGCTGTTGGCAACAATGCTGCTTTTGTGTGTTCTTGACCAGTGTGGCTGCACCAGACGAGGATAGGGCTGAGTCTGTACGACGTGGCTGGACAGGGCTACCTGCGAGAGTCTGTAAGCATCTTCAACGCTCGCTTTTAACTCTCACACCTGCCACCTTGTAACCTGGCCTTACCAAACATGACATGGTCTGAATCATGATGTGTGTGTGCGTGTGTGTGCACGTGTCCAGGACCTGGAGAACTACATTTTGGAGCTGATTCCCACACTGCCCCAGCTAGACGGCCTGGAGAAGTCTTTCTACTCCTTCTATGTGTGCACCGCTGTACGCAAGTTCTTCTTCTTCCTCGACCCACTGAGGACCGGTGAGACGCCCTCCTCAACAAGATGTTGTGTGCATGATGTTACAGTGTACATGATGTTTCATACCTCTGTGTGTGTACCTTTTATCACGCTCAGTTTATACTGTAAACCCATATAAGGGTTTTTCTACTCAGTAAAAACACCTCATATGCATTAACATCACTTATCACATCATATAATCATTGATGTTTGGGATGCATTTGTTTTAAACATAGTAACTCTATAAGTGGTGTCCCATTGTCTTGATAAGATGTTTTGCCAGTGGCTCTGTGACAAGCACCATGCCCAGCCTCTTCATCGCTAACTGTGTCACAATGGATGACCTAACATAGAGACTGTTTATCCTGCCTTCCAGGAAAGATTAAGATCCAGGACATTTTAGCCTGCAGTTTTCTGGATGACCTTCTGGAGGTGAGGGTTCACTCAACCGTAACACTAGTGGAGCACAGCCAAAACACACATCACCACCAGGGACCGCTTAGAACACATTCAGAAGTGAAGGAGACTGCTGGATGTTCTTTGCACTCCCTATCACTAATACTATCTCTCTCGCTCTCTCTCTCTTTCTAGTTAAGAGATGAGGAGCTGTCAAAGGAGAGTCAGGAATCTAACTGGTTCTCAGCCCCCTCTGCCCTGAGGGTTTATGGTAAAAACCCAGGATGCCATCCATAATCTTTGAAATTCTAAACAGGTTTCTTAACTAGTTTCTATTGTTTGATGATGATAATGAGGGTCTTGTTTCCCGTGGCTTTTCAGGCCAGTACTTAAACCTGGACAAGGATCATAACGGCATGCTGAGTAAGGAAGAGCTGTCTCGCTACGGTACAGGCACGCTGACCAGTGTCTTCCTAGATCGGGTATACCAGGAGTGCCTCACATACGATGGAGAAATGGTAAACAAAACACACCAGTCACTAATCAGCTACACGTCTGATATAACTGTTTGTGTCTTCCTGTTGATGGTCATCTGTTTAGTATTACTATACAAAACACACTCCCTTATTTATTGTGTTAGTCTGCTCCTCCATTCATGACTGAACAAAACACTTGAAACTTGTTGGTAACACATTCTTTAATCCTGACAGTTATAAATCTTGTTCATCCCTGTCTCTACGTCAGGACTATAAAACGTACCTGGACTTTGTGCTGGCTCTGGAGAACAGGAAGGAGCCGGCTGCACTGCAGTACATCTTCAAGCTGCTGGATATGGAGAACAAAGGCTACCTCAATGTTTTTGCTCTCAACTACTTCTTCAGAGTGAGGAGACTTTCTAGATTGTAATATCCAACGCGACTTCCAAGAAGTCGCTTTGGATAAAAGCGTCTGCTAAATGAATAAATGTAAATGTAACAGTTATAGTTGGTGAATTGAACTGCCGAACTGTTCGCAGATTGTACACATTGCACATTGTTTTTTTCCTCTGTTCCCCCCTCCTCTCCCTTCCCTGTCCTCTCCCTCTCCTCTCCCCTCCCTCAGGCCATCCAGGAGCAGATGAAGATACATGCTCAGGAACCTGTGACATTCCAGGACGTCAAGGTGAACCATCTGTGCACTCAGCACATGATGTCATACTGAATTTTAAAGACGTCACTCTATGCGCTCTCCGTCCAGTCAAGCCATACCATAGTTAAAACTAACGCCATACCTTATCAGTTATATTCTGAAGGCCTTTTCAACTGGCTCAACCCCCCCCCTCTTCTATCCAGGATGAGATCTTTGACATGGTGAAACCCAGGGATCCGTACAAGATCACCCTGCAGGACCTGGTGAGCAGCAGCCAGGGAGACACCGTCACTAGCATCCTCATAGACCTCAACGGCTTCTGGACCTACGAGAACAGGGAGGTGCTGGTCGTCAATGACAGCGACAGCAACAACTCTGACATGGACGAGACCTGATATCAATACCGCCGGAGTGCAAGGGTCTGATCTGAACCAGGAAGAGGACGTGTTACGGGAGACGATTCCCCACACCCCGCAGAGGGAATATAGAGACTTCACAACAGTCTGATTAAATGTCTTTATGTACAGTATATATATATACACACATCTCACATATTTTATACTAATGTTGTAATAAAAATCATTTCTACCAATAGAAAAGGTATTTTGTAATCCCTGTGATACATTTCTATATTTTTTGCATTGATCTGACGTGCCTAAGTAGATAGAGGAGTCATACAGAGCATATCAATAACAGTACTTTTACAAGCCCAGACAACAGGACTACAGTGCCCTGGTTCATCTATCCATTAACAACATCAATTCACAAGTAAAGTACAGGGGTTCTAGGTTATCCCTAGCTCTGCTATCTCTGCTGCACGACTCACCTTTCCATCAGGACATTTGGGGTTTGAGGAAAAGATTCTCCTTTATAATTCAGTAACATCACATAGGACAATCTTTTTGAAACGCCACCAATATCTCAAGTATATGCAGAGGATTTTCACAAGGCCACATACAGTATTCCATATCTGACAACTGTTTACCTTTGAGAAAAAAAATACATTGTCACGTACCTAAACAAAATAAACCGGTCTTTTTCTAAATCAGCAACTTTCTTATCAGCATCAAAGGACCATCCACTGTGTACTCATTCACTGGCAATTACTAGTTCCATTGACACAGTGACGTTCATTGCACACACACATATATACAAATAGCTACATTCATGCTTTTGTGACAATTTAGCAACTAAAAATAGCTGTTATTTTGCATACATCTGAACATCTCATCATGGATGTAACCACCATAAAAAATAGGAATATAATTAGTAAGCCATTTTAGAAAAAAAATAAGGATGTCCAAAGCATTAGGACATGAAAAATTACTGGACGCCTGTTTGATTTAATTCATAAGATTAGAATTATAATCAAATTAATGTCTCAGGAGGAAGGGATGGGGGCGGGAACTCTCTGGCCTTCTGGTGTGGTCTGATTGGGCTCTGGCTCCAACTCAAAGGTGACGTTAACGAATGAGGCTGTCCCCTCCGGCTGTTCCGTGGCCGGTGATTGGTCCTCCTGGTTTTGCTGTTCCTTAAACCTGCGCTCTGCCTCCTCGGACAGACGGTTATCTTCCTCCTCCTCTTCCTCCTGTAAAGTGACAACATAGGATGAGGAGAGAGGGCCAAGGCTCAAATACCAATCTGTTCCATAAAGCTTGAACCTGGGCAGAGATTAATTTCTGCAAATAATAATAATTCTTATCTGTCTTTACATATGTGTGTGTGTGTTGTGTATCACCTCCTTCTTCATCCTGTAGTACTCATCAATGGCATACTGGTACTTGGGAGAAGATATGCCAAATAGGGAGGCCATTCTCTCTCCCAGGTAGTCACAAACTGGAAAAACAAGCGCAGGATTTGATGACATAATCTATGGTCTTCATAACCAGAACTAGAATGAGATCATTACAATACTATACAAAGATATGAAGAATAACTGACGTATAAGTTAGTTTAAGTCAGATACCGTGTTGTTTCCATGATGTGTTACCAGTATACATGTGAGGTTGTGCAGTGGAGCTAGACACAGAAACATGCTGTTACCTGAGATGGTGGAAGTTGCTGCCCTCCACATGTGGAACCAGAAGTAAGGACCCCAAGTCAACTTAGACTGGAACATACAAACAAATACAACACTACATCATCCCCATTATACCAACAAACACATTCCTCAATCCCAAAGTGATGGCAAACATATGGCACAAACACCATGACTCGTCAGTCAAACCAAACTTACCGTGTCTGTGGTTGCCATGTGGTTCCTCTTTGCAGGCTCTTCCTCCTCCTCCTCTTCATCAGTGCTATACTCCTCCATGGTTTCTCCACTGGCAAAGTATATAGTCCTGCGTGGCACTTTGACCGGCACTTTTGACTGGCCCACACTCATGTCCCCAAGCTCCACACTCTCAAAGTCTTTTCCCATACCAGGGTTCTAAAACACACACATACAAAAACATCCTAATCATCACCCTTGTGTTTTGCCGAGAACCCGCCAACACAATGTCAAACGTACATTGTTCTCATAGTATGTATCGTGAAACATTTTCAAGACAGAACATTTGGCTTTAGTCTTGAGGGGGCACTCTGGTAGTGGTACAACATATACATTTCTAGGCATGCCATTCACACATCTCTCGCTCCCAAACACACCAACACCAAGCTAACTATTTGAACACAAACATTCTGATATACCCATCAGGCAAGAGCTACAGTACATTTGGACAGAAGTTTATTTAAAAATATATCCGGGCACTGTGTCGATTCATGCGGCAGACAGTTTGTCAGGTTTGCCAACAAAGACCCCTTTACAGCTGGAGCTAGCTACGTATACAAGGAGGAAGTAGCAGCTAAAATGAGCTGCCGTTAGAGCTAGCTATAGGAACTACTGTAACGCTGGCTAACAAAACAGATAGTCTACTTTAGGTACTAATGGATGGAAACGATTGCTGTTACAAAGTGTCAGGTCTATGATCATCTCGCCGTTTTACCTTTTCAGCGTCCATAGCTTGTCCAAGAGAAATATTGGCATTAGTGAGACACAGCAACAATTCTGCCATCTCACTTCACTACACACTCTCCAAGTCCCGCTCCTTCCTCTCTCCCTTGGCGTCTCCCGGACGTGACGATGGCTCCCTGCAACAACCAAGCAAAGGGGTCCGACATCATTAGAGATTTGGCATCAGCCGGTCAAAATCACAAAAGCCAGCCTTGATCACTTTCAACGTTTTCGAACGTAAAAACCTTCATACCCCTTCACATTTAAAAAACATGATTTAACATCATGATCACACGGTGGAGCTCATGTATACATACTGCAAATAAAGTGCAAAATATGGACAAGAATGGGGATAAGGATCAACTATGTTCTTTGTGCTACAGCTGGCATGAATGCGCAACAGTTGCTGTACAGTCTATTGGACTAAAAAAGGGGTGTGGGCTGTGAAATCCAAAATAAGGCTCACGTGTTGGCTTCGACGAGCTTGAGCTGCATTTAACTGCAGTAGAACACCTCCCCCTAGCGGCTGAAGTAGGTATGGCAAAAATAACAGCGCTTTGGGTTCAACCATTAATGAGAACGGTTGGATAATTCGACACTTTACTTACCATTGACACGGAAGGAATGTAATTGACCATAGATTATGAACAATATAGCATAAATAATATGGAATGTACATACATGAGCTGTTTTTGTTAAGTATTTCTATCTGTTTGAGATTTTAGATGATCGCAGTGCATTGTTTTCATCCCCGCGCACGAACAGAGTTGGCGTCATCCAATAGTATTGAAGGCAAAGCTGGTATAGCAGTGTTTGTTTCCACAGAGAGCCAGTAGCTTTCCAGCGGATTTGAGCAACCGTTGTCGCACCATTTCACAACGGTTTATCTTCACACTTTCTTCCCGTGATTGAATAACCGACAGGCGGCCTGCGCCATGGCTCTGTGCAGGAATGTCGGGGCCATGGCTTTACCGAGCGAACTCATTGTCCACATATTCTCCTTCTTATCCGACAGAGATAAGCTTCGGGCCTCGTCCGTGTGCTCCCGCTGGAGGGAGTGTCTATTTTACCCAACGCTTTGGACGGAGCTCAAACTGCGTGTCGGTGGATGCTCAAACAGCGGGGGTTCAGTTTCCGAGGAGACCTCGAGATTAGAATTCCTTACCAGAAAGTTCGGATCTTTTGTGCGCGAACTGGAGTTCTCTCCGGTGTTGGCATTGGACGAAGTGGAGGACAGGATGGAGGCGCCTACAGGAACCAACCCTCAGTTCTCCGACCCATGGAAATACGCAATGACCACTTATCTGGACCAGGTGTTGTGTGTGCTGAGCAGTATTCGGAACAACAGGTAGTTATCAGACTGCTTAATATACATTATATGACATATACAAGTGCACCAGAAGCTGCATGCCATATTTGAGTGTTGATGTTGTTTGTTTTATGGGTCGTGCGTAGCTCATAAAATAGCACAGCTAACGTTAGCTAACTCGCTAGCTAGAAACAAACCCCTTTTATTACGTAATCACGTAATGTCTTCGGCTGATATCAGCTGTTTCATTGACGTGCGCATTCCAATCAGTTTCACTTAAAATCGAGCAATTTACACCAATAGTAAGTCTACCCACGAGGAAACGCATTGCGTGTTGTTACTTTGTGGTCAGAATTCAGCGAGGAAGAGAGTTGTTCATATTGACAACAAAGCAGTTGTCATGGTCAGAGAATGTAGTCTGGACGGGAGAGCTGAGGTCAGCAGTGACATTGACATCGCATGTCATGTAACTTTGGACTGTTCTGTTCTCTCATCATCTGCACTGGTCTGTGGGCTGCCTGGAAAGTGCCAGATGCAGCATTCTCCTTCAGTCCCGAACTCCGTTGTCATCGTGTGTGTGTGTGTGTGTGTGTGTGTGTGTGTGTGTGTGTGTGTGGTCCGGGAATGTCAGCGTGTCTGTGTTATGTGAAACCCCTTTAATAAACTGATTGCATCCCTAACATTGCCCACTGTATGCTCTAGACTAGAGGTTGTCGGTAATGTCAGGCTGGCCATGGGCTTTACAGTCAGGTCGAAAGCTGCTGATCATGTCTTTGAGGCCTTCACATGAGTGTGTGTATGCTGACTATAGTGTTTGTTGCTGATTACAATGAAAACCTACCCTCTGGTTTAGGGATGAGGTTGCACAGCTTGTAGTTTAACTCCTTTCTCTCTCTCCCTCCCTCTCAGGAATCTGCAGAGGCTGAGCCTGTATGGGGACACCTGCATTCTGCAGGAGGAGGTGTTCACGGACAGGTCCTATCTCAACCAGGTCGATCAGGGATGCAAGAAGATCAAGGAGTGAGTGGTCTGATGGCAACACGTATCACGCATCTACCACAACCCTGTGGTGGTGGCAAAACAGCCATCTAAATTGACATTTGGCTGATATGTTTCTTTGGAAATATTTAGTTTGCTATAGGAAAGATTAAGATGTAGAAGTTAAATGAATAGGAAATGTTTTTAACCAACACCTTTCTCTTCCCCACCCCAACCCCTACATTTTTGTCTCTTCACTCTAGGATCCAGCAGTTGTTTGAGGAGGTGCTCTCCAATAGCCGTCAGATAAAGTGGCTGTCCTCCGCCTTCATGTTGGGAATGCTGACCCCTTCCTCCCTGGCCTCCCTCTCCAACCCCAGTGCTGACTCCCTGGAGCACCTCAGCCTGCTTGACAACCAGCTGCCCCCCCTAGCCCCCCCCTGCGAGCTGGCCCGCCTCACCCACCTACAGTCCCTCGGCCTCGACTTCTGCGACTTTACCTCCGAGATGTGCCGTCTCCTGGCCGCCCCCGACCGTGTCCCTCTCCATCGCCTCTCCCTCCTGCTCAACGGCGACGCCCCGGAGGCCAAGCCTCTGGAGGGCATAGCCAGCGAAGAGGACTGGAAGGGGCTGGTCCGCCACACGTCCAACCTGCGTGTGTTCATGATGGGGCTGGAAGTAGGCACCCAGGTGCTGCTCCAGGCGCTGAAGCCCAGCATGCCCCTGGAGCGCCTTCACCTGGACTGCTACTGCACCCTGGTCAGCGAGGAGGCTCTTGAGCTCATCTCTCAGCAGTACAACCAGACGCTCAGCCACTTCCTGCTCACGAGGGACAACGGAAGCTTCCCTGATCTGGGCATGAACAGGAATGAGGACCCGCTGGTCCTGCTGGCCTGGCGCTGCGTGCACCTGACCGTCCTGGTCATACATGGTAAGTGTGTGTGTGTGTGTGTGTGGTCTTGTTTAACTACCCTTGTGGGGATCAAAGGCTCTCACAAGTATGGTGAAACGTGGAAAAACTCGACCCTGTGGGACCCGGTTGATGGACCCCAAAACTCCAAATGGTTTTTTTCCAGGGGTTTTTAGGGTTATAGTTAGTATTAAGGTTATGATTACATTAACGGGTTAAGGTTAGTGGTTGATGATTGTGCTCCACAATGATAGACAAACAAACAAGTGTGTGTGTGTCTATGACCTTCTCCGCCCCTGTTTCCCATGTCTCCAGGCTACACCGTGTGGTCCCACAACCTGGTGGCCATCTCCCGCCTGCGTGGGTCCAACCTGAAGCTGCTGGCGGTGTCCGAGGAGAGCATCGACTTTGACCCTGACCAGTCCGTCTGCATGGAGGGCGACCCAGTCCACAACCTGGTGAAGGAGGTGTCTCTGGGGCTGGGCCGAGTCTGGCACCCCATCTCAGACATCAGCGGGGGCCTCACCGACACCACCCTGCACTTCCACAGCCAGCTGCAGGCCTTCAGCACGGGCATGTAGGCACCGCCCTCCAGGGGCCACACCCACACCTTTTAATCACACACCCTTCCATTGTCACAGCCCCCGTTCATCTAACAACCCCACCTCGATGATCCCCAGCTCATTTGCATACTCATTAGTTTTTTTTTTCTTTCTTTTTTTTCTTTTCTTTTTTCCTCCTCTACTTGTAGAGTGAACTAATGCTTTGTATGTGCTGTGTTTATAACCAGTATTGGATCTCTATATTTATATATATATATCTCTATATATCCTGCTCATGGCTAGGAGGTTTGGGGGGGAGGGGGTGGGGTGGCTTGTCCAGTTGCTATGGTAATGGAGGAAGAGTTGTGGTGGTGGTGGTGGAAAGATAGGGGAGGGGGGCGATCTCAACAGTTACTAGCTTTGTTGTAATTTGTTTGTTTGTCTATCTATTGGTTGCTTCTTAGCAAGTGCTGAGTTTCTCTGTAAACTGTCAGTCAATCCATCTTGGCTTTTTACAACGATGAGTTCCTGTGTACATGTTCACTAGTCCATAGGGAGCCTAGTCAAGTTCCTGTGTACATGTTCACTAGTCCATAGGGAGCCTAGTCAAGTTCCTGTGTACTTGTCCAATAGTCTGTAGGAGCCTAGTCTTCCGGCAGAGGACCTCTAGAAGCTTTAGGATTGTAGTGTAGACTTTGCCCCTGCAGTACTGGAGGTAGGGGCCAAGGGCCAACAGGGTGAGTCCATTCTCTGTCTGTCTCAGGTAGGCTAAACATCACATTGACAAATATTGGAGGAGAGGAGGAGGAGGAGGAATGAAACAATCAGCTAGTCTGTCAGTTGAAATGGTTTTTCTTGAGTCACAGTTGCCTTGGAAACCCCCTTGTTTTCGGGATTCAGTCATTTTGCCGTCAGATTCGCCCCCAGCTTTACGGGGGTTAACAAACCTAGTCCTATATTTGTTTTTAAAGATTAAGGTGTTGACGAGTTGGACGAATGGCAGAAGGCTACTCCTTGCACATTATTATGTCTAGATGGACGGTTGGGAAAACGTGTTGGCATGTGTTATGAGTCCTGGCCATTGGGTTTCATCAGATTGTAGAGGGATGCGTTTAGATATTTCCGCTGGCTCTGTCCATATCTCAGGATTATTGCACTTTCGGTACTTGTTTCCAATGAAGGCATTCTTCTGAAGCCGTCTGGCTAGCTGGTTAACTGAGGCTGGGTGGGTGAGATCCAGTAGAAATTATATGGGGATAATCTCTCCAGCAACATGCTGGGGTCTGTTTGATATCTGTCTGCTTGCATGCCTGCTCCTCCTCCTGTGGTCAGCCACTAAGGCTGGGCTTCCTGCCTGAAAGGTGGAGAAGAGAAGAGGGAGAAGCTGTGATAGATATGCATGTTAACGGAGAGCAGCTTCTTAAGTCTTCATATGAGATCCCTGTCCTTGTTTCTTAGTAGCACACCAAAAAGGATCTAGATGATATAGCTCCGTCTTTAAGAGTTGACTCTTGTCGTAGTCTTCGTCGTCGTCGTTGTTGTTGTTGATGATATTGTTGTGGAATATGTTACAGAAGAAGATTCAGTGTGTCAGAGCTGTCTGAGGACAGGAGAGAGTGGCCATGCTAACCAGTCCCTTGTTACAAAGTCCAAGCATCCTGATGCTTTCATACCGTGCCTAAAACCCACAGGAGCTAACATTTCATCTCACTATGTTCTTGTCGTGTGTGTGTTTCCAGTTCACCGGATTGTCTCGGTCAGAACAGCAGCCGCAGAACTTCCCGTACAGAAGTATAGCTCAGTTACGCATCAGTGTTTTCGTTTTCGATTCTGTGTTGGGTAGGTGTGCGTGTGCGTGTTCGCTAGTTGTGCTAGTTTATTAAGTTTCAGATGTGCATCCATCAGAGTGAGGGGTGTGCGTGAAGTCGTACCACTGTCTCTGCAGTGAACAGGAAACAGCCGTTCTCAGGGTTCCGTCAGTAGAGGAGGGAGAAG
Organism: Osmerus mordax; assembly: GCF_038355195.1. Lineage (NCBI taxonomy): Eukaryota > Metazoa > Chordata > Actinopteri > Osmeriformes > Osmeridae > Osmerus > Osmerus mordax. Next base: position 4,227,381 of record NC_090058.1, on the reverse strand, counting down.
AGGAAGGGGAGGAGTCACAATCGCTCAGGCCTCAACCACATACACACGTAAGGGAGGAGTCCGAAGGAGGGCGTCCTTTTTTTTATTTTTTTACTATCAGTCACTGGATGTTGACCCGGCGTCTTGGAGTCTATCCGCATCAGCTGCCAAAGATCATGGTGATTCTAGCGAGTGTTTGTCAGTGTGATGAGGTCTCGAGGTCTTGTGGTATAGCCACTTTGGTCAGCCACTTCGTCAACATACAGGTTATAAAGTAATCTTCTGCTATTTAAATTACATCATGAGCCTTCAGAAGTGCCCTCCACACTCCAGGCGGGGGGGGGGGGGGGGGGTAGGGGGGGTAGGGGTGTAGGGCCAAAGGCTGACCAGCCAGAATGTGTACTACTGCAGTTCTTCTACAGTGCTGCTTCCACATATTGTACACACACTCGTGTTGCAGAGGGGTTGAAGTGGGCCTGTTTTTGTTCCACAGCTGTGCTGTGGCAAGGTCAGCAAACCGGTAGATTCTCTTTCTCTCTCTGTTCAACAAAGCACCTGTTTCACTGTGAAAGAGTGAATGTAACTTAAACGTGTTGAAACTGGAGGTTGGTTCTATCAGACCTGCGCGCTGCTACGAGACCTGTAGGAACATTCCACCGGACGAGTCCATCACAAACAGAGAAATGGCCAAATGTCTGCATGAAAATAACGTATTTTTTTACTATATATTTTTTTCCTCTTTCTTTCTTTGAGGGGCATGGGGGGGATCAGGTAGATTATGAGTAGACAGCTGCTCTGTTGTGAGGACAGTGTAATGAAATTGAAAAGTGTAATAATACAGAGATGTCTGTATTGCCCTGGTTGTAACTGTGACCACAGCACAGAGGCCGGTTAGACCTTGGCTCTGTTACCACAGAACTGTTAGCATGTTGCTAAGACGACCAGTTGGTTATCACAACTTAGTTGGATGTCCCAGTTTCTTTTCTATTCTTTCTTTTCTTCTTTTGACAATTTATTTTCTGGACACTTTATATGCATTTGCAATCTAAATATCTCTCTTATAGTGAATTGTAGGAAGCTGCTAGCAGTTAGCCTCAGTCAGATGTGGGGTCCTTCATCTTCCGAGAGGTGGCCATCTTGTTGCCTGAATAGAAATGGCCTGAGAACAAGCCTGGGTGAAATCCTATCGTTAAATACTAGGCGCCACAGGATTTACTTTACCCATTACAGTAAAAACCAATGGGGCAGTGCTAAAGTGCAACATGTGAGTTAAATCAAATGCACATTAGGTACTTTGACCCAGATCTGGCTGAGACTGCTGCTCTGGCAGGCAGCAGCCAGAGAGGTGGAGCGCTGTGCCAGGGATCATCTACATGGACTAGACTACATTCTTCCTTGCAATGGTAAACATGAAGCCCGTAAACACTGTATTATAATCTAGAGGGATATGTGTGTTTCACACTGTGGGAGAATTATGTTGGCCAGCTTACCTGAATTCACTTTCACATTTGTATTTATAAATATATATATATCATTATATTTTCTGGTTCAAAAGACGAGCTGAACTTGGGTTTCTAGAGGGTATGTCATCAGTGACACCATACATTTCAAGTGCAAGTTCTAGTTAGCTGGCTTACTAATGATACCTGCTTTGTGACACGTGACTTCCAGGTATCGTCACCTGGAAGGTGGAGGTTAAAGGTCAAACCCAAACACTGGCCTACCCTCTCTCTGGCTGACCTGCATCATAGCAAAGTCACAAACTATGCAAGTGGAAAGCATATTAGAACTTAGTAGTGGCTCCTTACTTTCATTTCATTTTTCCTGTCACTGACAAATGAAAAACAACAGAACTTACAGCGATACTTGGCCTTATTATTATTATTATTATTATTACTACCTGATTGTGACAGATATTGTTTTAAGATCTTGATTCTTCGGAAGCCACCTCGTTGTCAGCGGCGACCGTGGGTACAGACATCGTCTCCGTGAGACTGGTCGGCAGGCCCCCGTTTTAAGTGGTACGAATGTTGTGCATTTGTTTAAAATCAGGACAGTTTGCAATAATGCGAGTCATTCTAGTGGCCACCTATGTCACCCACAGCCCAGACAAATGGCTGCCTCCTTTAGAACTACGTGAAAGACAAAAATGCGATTTAAAAACTCACAGTGCATATTTGTATAGATATCAGATATATACTCTTATGCAACACAATGTCCGGGATACTATTTATGAACATGATGAAATATGAAACAAATGTTTGTAAGTGTTGGTTGTTTTGCAAAAATGGTTTTACCATCTTAAATGTTTAATATTCTAGGCAAGAGTGTTCTGTCGACAATAGTCTCTAGTGTGAGCACATAGCATTGGATTTTATATGTACATCTGCAAAGGCAGCAGAGCCTTTGGTGCAGGGGTGAGAGCGCACACCTAAGAAGGTGGGATTTTATTGGTTAGAAAGGTGATCCAAGGTTCCAAGATTTCAAAGGAAAAACCTTTACGGGAAAAAAACCCCCAACTGGCAAATATATATTATAAGGTAAACCAGCGGAATGTTGATTTGAATCAATGTTGAATGAATGCTTCTTTTAATCAGTGAATAAAAGCATTAAAAACAATCCAAATGTCTTGTGTATTTTTGTTAGGAATTAATGGATTTAAATTGATCAAGTACTTCAACTTTTTTGTTCGTTTGCTAATCCAGATGTATTTTCCTGTTTGCTGGCTGTAAACCACAGCATCAGACACCTATAATTAGAACACATATCGACCACACCTGTCTTTCTAGACCGGATTTAAAAATAAATCTTAATTCATAAGCCTCATTTCAGGTTTCACCAGAAAAGAGAAGTTCACCTGAAATAATCAGGTTATTTGGATAAAAGCATCTGCTAAATGAAGACACCATCTAGTGCTCCACATGACTCCATGACCTGTGTGTGGGTGTAGCACGTGGCCTGATACTACTGTGATCCCACGCTACGGTGAGCTACAAGGAGCAGGCCAGCTCTTCCTGGCAGTAACTGCACTTTCAAGCTCTCTCACTGTAGGTGGACCGGGTGTCAACTCATCTGTCCGGTTCAGCTCAGAGTTTGACTGGACAAAACACTTGAGAAAGGATTCCTTTTATTTATACACTTTACAGCTAATCACATTCTTCATCATATTCAGTCTCTCATGGTGTGCTGCACCGAGTCCCTGAGTTGTACCAGGAGTCTGGACGGCCAGGGGAACACAGCAGGCCAACTGCAGCGCGCTCTAACAAGGAGGACCTCTGGACTGGCTCATGTATATTTACAGTACAACTTACTCTAAATCCATATCAACACAATTTCTACATATACACATGTCAAGTCCACAAGGGACACGATTCTTTAAAAAGTTAAATTAAAAAGTAATTTTGGAAATCCTAAGCAAATGAAAACCTTTCAAAGTTAGTAAATGTTATATTTCCAAAAAAGGTGGATTCAGATCACTTTTGCGATGGGATCATGCTCTTTGTGACTGGCCACATGACCTCGGCCAATACATCCAGTCAAGTGTCTGTGTTTCTGTGTGTGTATCCAAAGTTTTTGAGAAGAAACTATTCTCTGCCTCAATAAGGGGCACTGGTCACATGACCGCCTGCAGGAAACCGTCCTGTAAGCTTACCCTTGCTCAGCACAACAACAGGAAGTACAACACAGGAAATTGAGGAGACTGTGTCTGTGTGTGGGGAGCAATTGAACAGGCAGAGGAGAGTGACATACGGAGAGACGCCAAGACTCAGATAAGGCTCAGATGACATCATGGGGGGAGGGGGCCTGGTCTGGGGGCTGCTGGGTGGTCGGGGGGGAAGGCCTGAGGGGGGGTCCAGGGGGGAGGCCGTCTAGAGGGGGTCTCATAGGGGGGTAACCCATGTGTGGGGGTGGTGGGTACCGTGGAAACATGCCTGAGGGAGGAGGCCCGCGCACTGTAGGAAGTAAAGAGAGGAGGGGATTAGGAAGAGTTTGCACAGGAACTGTCAGGGCTTTGGGACAGTATGTCAGGGGTCTTCAACCCTGGTCAATGTGCCCTTGGGACCAGGGTAGATGTATGGTAAATATCACGATTCTAACCTGCAAAAACATGCACTGGAAATCTAAAATAAACTAGTTTTAGCCGGTGCACACTAACAAAATAAAAGCATTGCGTGGGTTTATGAAACATGGTATTTTTGATGTTCAATCATGTGCTTTTCCTTAAGAAAAGACATGCATTATGGTTAACAGTACTTACTGGCCATGGGGTGGCCACCAGGCCCCCTTGGGGGGTAGAAGTCTGGGGGTCCATAGGGGCCCCTGCGAGGAAAGTGGGGGTCACGAGGGTCCATAGGGAGGAGGGGACCTCCTGGAGGGGGGACAGGTCCCATGAAAGGAGGGCCCCGGGGTCCTAGAAGGGGTCCTGGAGGTCCCATTCCAGGGTGGCCCAGAGGGGGGCCCAGTGGAGGATGCCCCATCCTCATGTCAGCATCAGGAGGACTCCTCCTCTCTGAAGGAGCACCCTGGAAGGAATAAGGAGGACACCGCTGGATATACATCTGTCATCAGCACAAACACACACACTCACACACACACTGTTAGGGTTCTCACCTCTCTGATGTCAGGTTCTCCAGGCCCTAACCGGTTCCCCGGGAAGGAGGGGTCTGTATAAAATCAGAGAATAAAGATTCTGTCACTCATAACCTTAAACCAGAAACCCAAATCCTTTCTCCGGGTCGGAATCAAGTCCTGTTTGTTATTATTATCGCTATATACACCGTTCGTACAATCTTGTGGTGAAGAGAGAGATATTCAGCTTTTAGCTTGACTCTGTCTGAACAGGGTTTGACACAGAGGGAACTCTTCTACACATTCACCTAGTCACCACTGCAGCACTGCTGCTGCTCTGCTATCTTGCTAAGGAAGAGCATTTCAGGTTTGAAGAAGAGGAGGGATAAGACAAGGGTCTCACCGGCCATATCAGAGGGGGGTCCAAAGCTTGGGTGGTCGCCTGGCCCTTGTCCCCTGGGTGGGAGGGGGCCCAGAGGGTGGTGTCCAGGCTGGGGGAGCGGCCCCAGGGCCCCTGGAGGAGGTCTCCTGAAGGGGGGGCCTGGGTCTGGATACATGTAACCTTACAGCACAGAGAGACAACACAGTTTAGCCTGATCAAACTCACTCTGGGTCAAATACATTCAGTCACATAATTTGGATGCAATGCAATGAAACCAATGGCACTGATACAAATATGTAACTAGCAGAAACATTATAGTGATCTTGCATTATATCAAGGGCTGATGGACACAACCCTGACTGCTGACTGGAGCTGCAAGCATGAGCCACAAGAGGCCACATCAACAAGCAATAATGTGTAAAAATCAGACGCCACAAAAACACACTCAAGATGCCCAGAAACGATGATATAATGAATACAATGGTAATGAACTGTGGATGACACAGTGAAGCCCCACGGCACCGGCGCCCACCTTAACACAGTATACGTTTCCTGAACGTGGACAAATATTTCATAGCCAACCATAGATTATGGCTGTCTCAAACATCATTTGATTGCCCATAGGGCAATAAGATTACTTAAGATTGTACGATAGGGTTCTGGTAATGAAATAAACCAGTTAATAACACTGGCCAATTAGAGAGGTCCAGAGCCCCATGACCTCATCCCTGTACCTGCTGGGGGGATGGGAGGCCCGGGGCCTGGGGGCCCAGGGGGGCCCCTGCGCTCCCTCTCCCAGGTGGGAGACAGAGAGCCACTGTCAGAGTGAGGACCACCACTGCGCTCTGAGTCCACCACACCACCAGGGGGCTCCACCATGCCACGCGGAACTGCTCAGAGAGAGGGAGTAACAGTGGGTGTGAGCATGAGAAAAGAGAAAGAGACATAGGGAGCAAGAACGAGAGAGAGAGAGAGAGAGAGAGAGAGAGAGAGAGAGAGAGAGAGAGAGAGAGAGAGAGAGAGAGAGAGAGAGAGAGAAGAAAGAGAAAGAAAGAGAGGATAATGTCAATGGGTTCATGGTGCAGCATGGATGAGCAGAGCAAAACAATTGAGCACACAGAGACAGGCACTGAGAGCCCACAGCCGGCCCCATGGCTCCTGTAGCTACCTTCCAGCTACAGTAGGGCAACACTGCTACGCTGCTACTGACACTGCTGATAGACATTCAGGCCAGTGAGCATGGGAAGAAGCCATGAGGATGTCATAGGATGTTCACCCTACTTGCCTCGGGGGAATGTCCCTGTACTTACTGTAAGTCGCTCTGGATAAGAGCGTCTGCTAAATGACTAAAATGTAAAATGTAAACAAGTGTATCATGTTATCGTAATGAGCGCATTCATTTTTTACTAAAACATTTTTTGGCGAGGGGTTTTCGACATGGCTCAGATATATTAGAGCTAAATCTATCCTCCTGATATGCGAGCCATGGTACAGTAAGTGTAGGCCAACAACATGATACACCTGCTGGCCAGATCCCACACATGCAACAGCCATGCTCCAGCCACGTGTGTGTGGGGGTTGTGCGTGTGTGTTTGTGTGTTGTGTTTATGGACAGAGAGGGTTTGGTATGAGATGGGGGAGGGGGAGGTGGTATCTTCTACAGAGAGGGAGGGTTGGACCGGTTGTCAGCAAGTGAAAGGTGGGTGTTTGTGGGGGGGTGGGCTCCAGGTCACCTCTACCCCCGGGTCCGAAGGGGGGGAACTGGGGAGAGAGGCGGGGTGGGGGGCCGTCCATCAGGGTGGGAGGAGAGAGGAAGGCTCGCGTTTCGGAGGCGGGACGGCTGAGGGGGGAGGGGCCATACGGTGACCTTTCACCTGGAGGACAGGGAGAAAGGGATGAGGGGTCAAGGTCAGACTGAGGGCCACAGAGAGTGTGAAAGTGTGTGTGTGTTTTAACCTCTGTAGGGCATTGGTCTGGGCAGGTGTGTGTGTGTGTGTGTTCTAACCTCTGTAGGGCATTGGTCTGGGCAGGTTGTCCAAGGCGTATGGATCCTTCTCCACCACCTCTAATTTAAACTGCATGTCTGTTAACCTGTAGAGACCAAACTAGATATAAACCACACTAGACTCAAACCAAAGGAAATGCTTTAACCAGACCCCGTGTGAATGGGTTAGGCAGGACCGGGGAGGAGTCTGGGTGCGCACTTCTGTCTGAGGAGGGCGTTCTCTCTCCTGGTGTCAGCCAAGTCACGGTCAGCACCCCGTGCTGCTAGCTGAAACACACAGACACACACACGCACACACACGCACAGACAGACAGAGGTGAAATAGACATTTGAGGAATCTTGCCAGAACATATGGTACACATGACTGTCATGTGGCCACTCACCCAGTTATTGTGGGCCTTCTTTTCATGGGCGGTGATCTGCAAGGAGACAGGAGGGTAACTCTGAAACTTTTAGATACCTTTAGCTTCCCTCTCTCTCCCCCCTCTGCCTCCCTCTCTCCCCCCCCCCCTCTGCCTCCCCCTCTTCCCTCTCTCCTCACCTGCCCCTGGTAGGCCTGCTTGGTTTTCTGCAGGTCATCCTCCAAGTCCTGGTATCGTTGTCTGGGGGGAACAACAGCATCATCATCAATACTGTCTGTGTGAAAGTGGGTGACTGTATGTGTGGGTGTGTACGTCTGTGTATGTATGGGTGTGTGTGTTTGTTTATGTCTCTGTTTGGGTGTGTGTGTTTGTTTATGTCTCTGTATGGGTGTGTGTTTTGTCTCTGTGTGTTTGTGCAAGGCTGTGTGTGTTTGCATATGTGTGTGTGTGTCACCTGTAGGTAGTGAGCTCCTCCACAGCTTGGGTGATGTTTCTGTCAGCCTTGGTCAGCTTCTCCTCCTTCTGCAGACGTCCTCTCTCCTCCACAGTCAGCAACCTGGTAAGACGCACACACACACTTCATCACCATCACGCTGTCATGATCTGTACCATCCCCCCCTCCCCCCCGCCCCCCTCCCTCCTCCTCTCGTTCTGTACTCCCACCTGTGCAGTTTAAGCTCGTTCTCCTGGTACATCTCAGTCATGATGTGGAGTTTCTGCTGCATCCTCTGGATCTGGTCTGTGTAGCTCTCCGTCTCTGCCTGGAGAGACTCTTGTTCCACCTCCATCTGCCTGATGCCCTCTGGACACACAATGAAGTGACTTTCAGCAGTCGAAACATGAAAAGTTGAGACAGGAAGCAGCTGAATCACTGTTGAGAGTAGAATAGAGACACCCTAACCCTAACCCAACCCCAGGTGGGACACACACGGACAGACGATGACGCTGGTGCCCACCTGTGAGCTCCTCCTTGGCCTTTATCTCATCAGCAAACCTGGCAAACACTCGGTCTTTGTCCTCATCCACCGACTTGAGCTCTGCATTCAGCTGCACACAAACAAGCGATCGTTAGTTCCATATGGTGAACAGATCGAGTCAAACATCTAACTTCCCAGCAGCGTGACGAAGACGTACCTTGGCAGCATAGATGAGCTTCTGGACCTTCTGATGGTGGTTGTTATCTGTCAACCAATCAGAATAGTGCAGAACAGTCAAAAATGACATGTAGCACATCCCATAGCGGTCAGCGAACCTCCATACTTAAAGCTTATGTGGTCTGTCGCCACTAAGTAAGAACCTTACCCCTTCTGTCTGCATTCTGGTTCCCATTCCGGTCCTGACCGCTGGCCTCGTCCTCCAGATCCCAGTCCCAGACCTTCATCTGCAGCAGTCGATCTGTCAGAGTCTGGATGGACAGACAGAGAAAAGCTCTTACTCAAACACACCTACACATCATGAAGCCTGTCGAGCACAACCCAAAGGATTACCAACTCTTGTATATTGAACCATGAGGATGGTGGCTTTGCAGAGGTACACTGGTGATTGTGATATACACTGTTGACTGTGATATACACTGGTGACTGTGATATACACTTGACTGTGACACACCTTGAAACACTCTTCTTTGTGTGTTAAGTCCTGCAGCATTGCTGTGTAGCTGCTCTCACTCCTCTCCTTCTCCTCCTCCAGCTCACTGATTCGCTCCCCCCATCCCTGCATCTGCTGCAACAGCTGGAGCAAGACAGTGAACCGTTAGCTGATAGGTCCAAGGATGGTGGGTTAGAATTTCATCCATCCTTGAGGATCCCGGTTTGCTAGTTCCACCAGCGGTGGTCTTCCTGGGGTTAGGTAGGGGAGGTCCTACCTGGGGTTAGGGAGGGAAGGTCCTACCTGGGCGTTGCTCTCCTGCATGAGGGCGTTCTCCTCCCTGGCCGTCTCCAGGTTCCCATCCAGACGGTCACTGTTCATCTCATAGATCCTCAGGCTCATCTGGGCCTGAGACAACACCACAGGACATATGATCAGTACATGATGTCTAGTTGTGTGTGTGTGTGTGTGTGTACACAGGTGTGTGTGTATATGTGTGTGTACCTACCTGTTCCTCCTGAGCCTCACACTCTTTGATATCCTCTTCTAGGCTTTTCACGGTTTCCTCCATTTCTGCAAGCTGAAGAAAAAACGCAAGCAACCAAAATCAGCGACGACAGTTGACAAATGATTCATTGTAAAAGCTCCTACATGCACAGCCAGATGTCCCCCCAGAGAGACGAGAGATGTGAGACCTTCTGCTCCTGCTCCATCCTCATGGTTCTCTGAGTCTCCATGTCCTCCTTCCTCTGCTTCAGCTTAGCCTCCAGGTCAGAGTTCGACTGTTCCAGCCTCCTGGTCTCAGCCTGGGGGGGGGAATAAGTACATGGGATGGGACAGTAAGCTTACACACACACACGCATGCATCCGCACACACACATAAACACACACACGCATGCAAGATACAGATGTACAGATGCAGGTTTAGGGTTTAGGTTGGTTGAGGGGCAGTTATATGGGCATGTATGAAGCCCTCTGTGACATTGCTTGTAAAAAGGGCTATACAAATACATTTTGATTTGATTTATATTTCCTTACCTCCAGCTTCTCCCTCCTTTCATTAGCTTCTAACACGCCACTGTCTCGCAAGGACTTTTCCAGTTTATCATACTGCAAGACACACAGATAAGTACAGACACAAACAAACAAACAGAAGCACATCACTCAGTGACAGGAAAAATAGTAATTTGCCACATTATGTCCATCTAAGCCACACTTGGGGGGTATGAGTCTTTGTGCTTTCACACAAAATAATTACTCTATAACTGTGTGACTCAATAGTTGTCACTTTTACTGAAACCTTTTTGAAAATGACTCACCTCAAGTTGACAGTCAGTTAGTGCCTGGAGGGATTTGCATTTCTCATTCAGCAGCAGAGACACCTGCTGTCCCAATTTCTTCTGTCTGCCTGTTGGGGAGAAGGTGGCAGGAATTGGAACATGTGTTTTCAAATAGATGGTATTTTCGTGATTTCTGACAGTAGGGTTCTGGTCAAAGGTGACAGACTTGTAAGACGTGCTGGCAGTGGATGTGATGTGACGGTACTTACGGACAGCCAACCTGCTGCTCAACTGTGGAGACAGCGGAAAGACAAATTACATGTCAGAACTACTCATCTACTATTATACAACTGGCAAACAAACTACTGCTAATGATAACAGACCAAGACTGAGACTATGGATAATTGACATCAAACAGAGCGTTACATACAGAGTAATGTGTACTAGAATCTACTCACAGACTGATAGATCCGGCATGTGAAGATTAAGAAGGTGGCCAGCCCTATCAGCGCCGTGAAAATGACAGCTTCCCATTGCACCCCATAGAGATCAGGACCTGGTTGGATCTCATCAGGGAGTGACGACACCACCTGGAAATACGAGTCAACCAAACAGAAAGGACATCATTGTGGTGTGTCAATCATTGATGGGAACCATGCCATATGTGTTTGGGAGATGAAAGACACAAATGAGACACTACACACAGGCTGGCACACAATACAAAACTAGAAACACGTTTCCCGCCCATGATTCATTTACAAATCCTTGCACAATTGTTAAAAGGAGGAACTTTCAGGCTAGCTAACTAGCAATAAAACATTAGCATCATAGTGTAGCCATCTTCTAGCTAGGCTAGCTAACAAACTAGAGCTAGGTTACTGCAAATCAGGCTTTAATGCGTCTTTACAACAAGTAAGTGTTAAGTAAAATGGCTATGCAAGCAGCTATCACAATCTCACGTTTGTTCTACACAAATGGCAACATTGATAAAAGTTAGCCTAGCCAGTCTAGCTAGCTGACTTGTTATGAATGATGTGTCCAAACTAAATTCGACCTACATCTTTTACTCTTTCCACAGCAAGTGTGTAGTAGGTCCTTGCCGCTGTTTGAAAATCAGCCGCTTCGGCAGTCAATATAATTGGTGGTTGTTCTGTCATTTCTAAATCGCCTAATTCCATTTTTATATTGATTTAGGTTATCATTGAAAGGTGCCCAGCTGTCACTTGGAAGCTATACCTAGCGGTATTCTCACAACAGAGTCGACGTTTAGGGTCATACCATGTTGAACACAAAAAGGGGAACTGTGACTTTTACCATATTCTTTAAAATATTGTTTTGAACTAAAACGTTCAGTAGCATGTTTTCAATAAAATTATAGATAACGTTAACAAAACAAATATATCAGGAGTGAAGATTTTGTGGTTATATTAAATCCAAAATTGTTGTTGCAAACCATAACACACCTATCGATTTATGACTTGTGAGAAGGTTCATTTTCAACGTCACCAATTGTAGAATGCCACACTGGCAACTTTGACCAAATTTAAAGTGACACTCACGCGCTAACCGCTGATAAATTACAAATAAATGAATATTGTAGATAAACGTAAACATGAAAAAGTGAAAGTAACACAATTAATTTATAATCTGTACTCTTTTGAAATATTGTCAGTAATATCGTGAACAAACTGACCAAAGGTGTCCCCTTTCAGTGTTCACTTTTTCTAATGACAGTCACCTGCTTTTATAGCCAACAACAAGAAGTTGCTCGAACTTTCTATTCTCACCAGTTATGCCCTCCTAAATCCCTAACACTCACCTGGTCGACTTCATTGAAATTCATTTTAAGAACTAATACGTCTTTCTATCACATTTTAGGCCTGCTCTATCACACAGTACAGCAAGCTTGCATAATTTCCAGTCACAGACCAGCCCCAAGGAACGTGAATAAGGGAAGTCTGTGGCACAACTGAAATTGAGACTTGGGGTGTGTTTCATTCCAAAACAGTGTTCACTCTCTAGAAGGACTAAGTCTATCGGGCTCATCTTGACTTAGGTAGCTTTTTCTTGTTGCAGAAGACCACCAACTCAAATGGTGAGGTGTATATAACCTTCTAGAACAAAATGACTAAAGGACCTGTAAATGAAATAGCAACTTGACTAGCCGGTCATTTGAGCAAACATATTGTTTGCCATAGAGGTTGAAGTGGCAGCGTATGGTAAACCGTGTTCTGTTTGACTAAGCTTACATGATGTAGTCTTTTTCCTACCTGAACAATGAGCTGTTTCAGGAGAACCACAGCCGTCAGAGTGTGAGAAAGTCCAACAGCAGTGATGTCAAGTACAAAAGACCGCACATAACCCAGATCCTTGGTTCTTCCTAAGAAATAAAAAAATATATAATATGATAAGTATTTGAGGATGAAACATTTGCAGTGTAATATTGTCTTTGATCAGGTCACTTTCACATAATTTATAGGAGTGACCTGGCATCTTAAAGTACCCACTTCATAAAATCATGTGTAATTATCATGTTTCGAACTGAACAACAGATCCAATCTAATCAAATCCCATGTCAGGAAAAGCAACCTCCGAAACCACAGTACCTGGATTATCTTTAACACTGACAGATGAGTTTAATTTGTTTTTTAGGGTCGACACTAGAGTGTCTAGTTTTCGAAGAGCAGAGTGTTTCCTCGCCTCTTCCGCGTCTTCGCTGGATCCACGTGCCGTCTGTCGAGGCACGCTCAGAGTCTCCATGTGCTGCTGCAGGAGCGACTCCAGGTCCGACATGATCGACAGGTCGTTACTTACGTCTTCATTTGGATCCCCTGAGCTGCCCAGCCTGTAATCAAGCCACTGGAGTTTGGGTTTTCCAAGCATGTCCAACAGTGTGTTGATCTCCTCTGCAGTCACATACTCTTGGAGGGTTTTGTATTGCCTCAGCAGGGCTGGAGCTTTAACAGGGTGGTCCTCAGTATGAGCTTGCGGCGGGAGGTGATGAGTATGGTTTACTTCAAGCGGCACACCTTGCTGTTCCTCCGCCTCATCCTCAATCTGTTGTCTTGAGTCTTGTGTTGTGGAACTTGGGGTGAAATAACTTAAGGCTTTTCCAAAGAAACCCAGAGTTCCTTCACTGTCCCCATCTCCACCTGAAGCCTCTGTTTCAGCTGCCTCTTCTTTTGCTGCCTCTAGTCCTGTGGCCTCTCTTTCTACAGCCTCCTTCTCTGCTGCCTCTTGTTTTGCGGCCTTCTTCTCTGCAGCCTCTCTTTCTGCAACTTCTCTTTTTGCGGCCTCTCTTTCGTCAGCCTCTCTTTCTGCGACCGCTCTTTTTGCGGCCTCCCTTTCTGCAGCCTCTCGTTTTGCGGCCTCTCTTTCTTCAGCCTCTCGTTTTGCTGCCTCTCTTTCTGCTGCCTCTCTTTCTGTGGCCGCTCTTTTTGCGGCCTCCTTTTCTGCAGCCTCTCGTTTTGCAGCCTCTCTTTCTGCGGCCTCCCTCTCTGCGACCTCTCTATCCGCAGCTTCTCTTTCTGCAGCCTCTCGTTTTGCGGCCTCTCTTTCTGCAGCCTCTTGTTTTGCGGCCTCTCTTTCTGCAGCCTCTCTTTTCACGGCCTCTCTTTCTGCAGCCTCTCTTTTTGCAGTCTCTCGTTTCACGGCCTCTCTTTCTGCAGCCTCCCTTTTTGCAGCCTCTTGTTTTGCGGCCTCTCTTTCTGCAGCCTCTCGTTTCGCAGCTTCTCTTTCTGCAGCCTCCCTTTTTGCAGCCTCTTGTTTTGCGGCCTCTCTTTCTGCAGCCTCTCGTTTCGCAGCCTCCCTTTCTGCTGCCTCTCTTTCTGCAGCCTCTCTTTCTGCAGCCTCCATTTCAGCAGCCTCTCGTTTTGCGGCCTCTCTTTCTGCAGCCTCTCTTTCTGCAGCCTCCCTTTCTGCAGCCTCCTTTTCTGCAGCCTCTTGTTTTGCGGCCTCTCTTTCAGCAGTCTCTCGTTTCGCGGCCTCTCTTTCTGCCGCCTCTCTTTCTGCAGCCTTTCTTTCTGCAGCCTCTCTTTCTGCAGCCTGTCTTTTTGCAGCCTCCCTTTCAGCAGCCTCTCGTTTCATGGCTTCTTTTTCTGCTGCCTCTCTTTCTGCAGCCTTTCTTTCTGTAGCCTCTCTATCTGCAGCCTCCCTTTTAGCAGCCTCTTGTTTCGTGGCCTCTCTTTCTGCAGCTTCTTTTTCTGCAGCCTCCCTTTCAGCAGCCTCTCGTTTTGTGGCCTCTCTTTCTGCTGCCTCTCTTTCTGCAGCCTTTCTTTCTGCAGCCTCTCTTTCTGCAGCCTGTCTTTCTGCAGTCTCCCTTTCAGCAGCCTCTCGTTTCGTGGCCTCTCTTTCTGCAGCTTCTTTTTCTGCAGCCTCCCTTTCAGCAGCCTCTCGTTTTGCGGCCTCTCTTTCTGCAGCCTCTCTTTCTGAAGACTCCCTTTCAGCAGCCTCTTGTTTCGCGGCCTGTCTTTCTGTAGCCTCTATTTCTGCAGCCTCCCTTTCTGCAGCCTCCCTTTCTGCAGCCTCCCTTTCTGCAGCCTCTCTTTCTGCAGCCTTTCTTTCTGCGGCCTCTCTTTCTGCAGCCTCTCTTTCTGCAGCCTCTCTTTTTGTGGCCTCTTTTTCTGCAGCCTCCCTTTCTGAGGCCTCCCTCTCTGCAGCCTCCCTCTCTGCAGCCTTCCTCTCTGCGGTCTCCCTTTCTGTAGCCTCCCTTTCTGCAGCCTCCCTCTCTGCAGCCTCCCTCTCTGCAGCCTCCCTCTCTGTAGCCTCCCTCTCTGCGGCCTCCCTCTCTGCGGTCTCCCTCTCTGTAGCCTCCCTCTCTGCAGCCTCCCTATCTGCAGCCTCCCTTTCTACAGCCTCCCTCTCTGCAGCCTCCCTCTCTGCGGCCTCCCTCTCTGCGGCCTCCCTCTCTGCAGCCTCCCTCTCTACAGCCTCCCTTTCTACAGCCTCCCTCTCTGCAGCCTCCCTCTCTGCGGCCTCCCTCTCTGCAGCCTCCCTCTCTGCGGCCTCCCTCTCTGC
The DNA here is from genome assembly GCF_038355195.1 of Osmerus mordax. Taxonomy (NCBI): domain Eukaryota; kingdom Metazoa; phylum Chordata; class Actinopteri; order Osmeriformes; family Osmeridae; genus Osmerus; species Osmerus mordax. The sequence continues at coordinate 4,212,201 of NC_090058.1, read as the reverse complement.
AGCCTCCCTCTCTGCGGCCACTCTTTCTGCAGCCTCCTTTTCTGTGTCTTCTTGTTTGGCGACCTCTATTTCTGCAGCCTTTCTTTCTGCAGCCTCTCTTTCTGCAGCCTCTCTTTCTGTGCCCTCTCTTTCTGCAGACTCATGATCTGCTATTTCCCTAATTGTAGCCTCCGGTTCATTATCGACCTCAGGCGTGTTTCCATATAGGCTTGCAATGTTGTTATAGATGCTTCCGTACCAGTTTTCATCTTTATCTTGCCTGATCTGACTGTCAGTTAAGGTTTCTTCCAGGGCCTGACTAGCCCGCAGGCCTCTCTGATCTTCCCATTCAGTGCTGTGAGGCTGACTAGGCTGAACACTAGATGGCTCTCTTGACTCTGGATCGTGATTCTTCTTCATGTGTCCATCCACTGGCCCTCTCTCTTTATCCTCATTGCTCTGCCCAAACCCTAGAACATCGATGCCCATGTCCAACCAGGAACTGGACTGTGTGGGATTTTCTTCTTCAATCTCAGTTTCACTTCCTGATACAGCCGGTTCAGGGGCAGCTCCACCCAACCCTAGGGTACTGGTCAACCCCTCCCCCAGCCAGCCAAATACCGTGGTCTTGGTCTCCACCTGCAGATGGTTCTCCTCTAAATCTATGGACAATTTCCTTTTCCTGAAGGACTCTTTTGGCTGTTCTCCTACTCCATCTACATCTCCTGTATCTCCTGCTCCATCTTCCCCACCACTAAACCCCAGCCAGTCTGTGACCGGGGAGCCAAGCCAAGAGGACCCACCTGGTGGTTCGCTGAGGGAAGGTTCGCGTGTATCTTCAGAGATACCTGATGGTACTCCAGCCTGGCTGGTCTCACTGGTCCCTGTGCCCTTCTCGTGACTGGAGACTGTGGCTTGCTCACTGTCGGTGATTACAGTTTCTCTCTCTGCCTGCTCAGTGCTGCTGTCTCTCTCAGCGCCGTCTGATGAGCCTTTGGGCACCAACACATTCTCCGATGCAGTCTGAGCCTCATCACTGGTGGCTGTTACTAGAGTTTCTGAAACAATACGTTCCTCTTCTTCGTTTGACATGCTGACGTCGATCTCAATCAAACTGCCATACGCGTCTATGCAGAAGAAGTCGTGATCCTGAAATGAGGACAGGGGAAAGGGTTGGGGATCTACGATAAGAGAAGGTACCCTGTCTTTTGGGATGCCCCCCGTCCTGTGCCAATTTTGGTTTGTTTTTGACAGACTACAGAATATGGAGTTTATAACAGGCAAAAATAAAAGCTGTAATGGTTTGGTGTAATAACTCTTTGTGTTACAATGTATTAAACATACTGTAAACCCTCTGTAAAAAAATCTTATCACATTTTACTAAATATATTGAATAAAACTGTGTTTTACCTTTGTGGCTATTACTTCCTCTGTGACTGTGAACATTTCATCAACTTTAACTGCATCCTTTGGAAAGTACCCAAACTGCTTATCAATCTGAAGGGAAGAAAAACAACAACATTGCTATATGTATGTGACCAGTGAGACAAGGAGGATCAATATACTTCAATTGATTACTCTAACTGGATATATTTCCCAACCAGTTAATTGTCTAAAAATCAGTTATGGTTCCATTGAAAAATAAACCGTTACAAAGATGCATGAATGAAACGTACACTCCCTGCCCACAGGTCATTTCTCTTCCCTGTGAGTTTATGGTAAACAGATATGTCATCTCCTTTTTTGAAGTTGAGGAACCTGCAATCCTGTCCTTTGTGATTTCTTGTTGCCCGCACGCGGCTTATCATGCCTGTAAAAAACACACAATTCACCAGCTACTTTACAACAATGAAAATGTGGTAGAGTAGACCAACCGGTGATTCAAAACACATTTTATCTAGGACCTTAGGCCTGTGCTCTTGGTTCCTACTTACGTTCACACTCAGAATCACCACAAATCTTAAAGTCAGATAACAATCCCCAGTTTGGTTTGGGAAAAATAAAAATAACTAAAATCCAAAGGTACGCCCGAGAAACAGCCATATTTTATGTTTGAAATCCCTCATGTAGAAAGTTGGTCCATTATGGTACAGTGTGGACGGCAACGAATGGACATTGCCTTCAGGTTGTGGTCGTCATGAAGGTGAAATGGCAAATGAGGAGACAGTCTAGATAAGATAATCTAAGGTAAGTCAATGATAATGATTAACCGATGAGAAAATTATTTTCTATAGTCATTATAATAGTTCGTGTTTATATCCTGTCGTTGCCATGTTGATCAGCACTTTTCATAATGTAGACATTTTTATTGTGTTGCGATCCCTTAACTGTGGATACAATGGAACATTAGTGATTTTATCACTGTGCCAGACCGCAAAACGTGGACATTTCACAGACTTCGACCCTCCGTTGTGATAGGAAAATGATTGATTTGCTAAGCTATCGCGAGGAATCAAGTTGTATGTGGCGTACGAAATCTCCTTTGCATACGTCACATGCTTCAAAGTTTCCCGAAAACCCTTCTTACTGCTAGTGGTCTTTCTCTCTTGCCTGTTTATATTATGTTAATTGGTGCCGTGCCATTTATAAATCCAACATTAGTATGCTTTAGTTTAGTGAGTTGTCCAGCTTTTTACATTGCCTAGTAGGCGAGCAGCTCATCAGGCACTGTTCTATGTTTACCTTTCACATCTGAAAGTCATACTGTTTGATCCACAACTAGATCGAGACATCTGTGTCTCTATTTTTGGGCATGATCATCATAAGAGTTATAGGTTCAACGTTTGAGCTCTCAAAAGTTATGTGTGGGGCTTACACTCTGGTCGAATAATCGAAAGGAGCATCCTACGTTGGACAATGAGTTCAAGAATGAATGAAGGACCGAAACGTGTTCTATAATGTCACACTGATGTGAACAAATCAACGGGAGACCATTTCTTTTAAGTCTTTTTTTTATTTAACACATTTGTTTTAACCTTCGAGTGACCTATATAAAGATTTCAGACTGAACGGTTGACATTTGATCTCACCATCCACAGCGAGAAGATAGAGAGCAGCTTGTTAGTTACCAGTAGCAACGAGCATTCAAGAAGACACAGCCTATGTACAATTGTTACAAGCTCTGTATCCAATCCCTTTTTTGTCAGGTCACAAACATTGTGACAAATAACACATATTTTAACAACAACTTTGTAAATAAAACTGGTGTGATAAAAAACATCTTAAAAGTGTATTTTATTTTCTCCAAAAGGGCATACTGTAGCCTGCTGTACATGGGATGGGACTCAAATACTGACAAATCGTATTTTCCTGTAACCTGTAAACACAATCAAGTGCACCTCATTAAGAACACAGATACACAAGGCTTCAGAATTCTAAAAGTAGCGTGGCTGGTTCTTGAGAGTTGATGAGGATCTCTTGTTTGTTGCCATAGGTTCCATGTTTGACCCCCACCTCAGAGTCTGTGCTCAACTTATCATTCATGGCTTTCTCGCACCCGGTGACCAGTTGACTGTAGAGCTGTGCCCCCAACCTCTGCTGAGCCACATCCGGGTACATCACCCTGTTCATAAAGATGCTGTTTCCTGTCAGGGTGTCCTGTGGAATGAGCAGGACGCTACCAGGGAGTTTAAGAACTGAGACCATCTGGCCATTGGACTTCCTGAACAGCTTGGTCTCCAGCAATGTTTCCACTGTGTGTGAAATGACAGACACTGGTGTTATACATCATATCCATCTTTGTTATATAAGGAGTCAGGTGGCTGAGCGGTGAGGGAAGCGGGCTAGTAATCTGAAGGTTGCCAGTTTGATTCCCGGCCGTGCCAAAATGACATTGTGTCCTTGGGCAAGGCACTTCACCCTACTTGCCTCGGGGGGAATGTCCCTGTACTTACTGTGAGTCGCTCTGGATAAGAGCGTCTGCTAAATGATTAAATGTAAATATAACCCACCCATCTATATGGAAGTTGAACTAAAGTTCACCGTTACAGTATGAAGTAAACACTTAGTTTTCTTAATTGAGGAAACATGGTGTACATCATAAAAACCATGCTACGATTGTTAAAGGCATCTCAACTCCTACCTCTTTTAGAAACATTTGGAAAAACTAAACACTCAGGGAAATCTGGGAAAGTATTAATATTGTCTTCGATTAAGTAAGTAGCTTACCCATTTTTGGAATGATTTCTTCAGTGGCTCCTTTGAAGAAACAAACATAGACCACCATGCCATCCTGGATCTGTCAACACACAGACGTCCACTCAGCCGTCAGCACACAAATATAACTAACACACACCCATAGATACTATGAAATTAATATGAACAATACTGATAGGTGTTCATCACCAATCTCTTCTACAGACACAACACAAGACAGAGCAAAGGCATTTGTATTTACACTTTAATCCTGCAATATTGTGATCTGCAGTCAAATGCTCTAACCGCCGAGCTATAATCCACCACCACATACCTGCACCCACTTAGCCTCTGCTCCATCTACAACTGGGCTGATCTTCAGGAGTGCCTGACTGCACTGCTGGATGACTGTCCTGGCCTGCAGTCCAACCGCTTGGTTACAGGCGGTTGTGGTTGACTTATGGGAGGGTGGGGCTTTGGGGCTGGACAGGACAGACCGGGCTGATGGCACCTTGGGGCTGGATAGGACAAGCAGACAGGTTATCACAGGATAGACAGAATGACAGACTGTCATTACAGTGGACAAAACCCAATGTTCCTTCCTCTTGCCTCCCTTCAATTTTTCGACTGATTTGACATGGCTTGATGGGGAAAACATTGCCCTACACAGCTTGCTTTGAGCCATCCCTTCTTGCAATACAAAGAAGAAGGTAGGATTCTAATACTTTTAGGATTCGACATCCATACCTCATAACTGTCCTGTGTCTTACAGTAGACATAGGCGGCGATGCCTGCAACATGGCTGAAGATTGGGGTGGTGGTATTGATGTTTTCAGGTTCATCTTGGCGTTGCCATTAGCCACCTGTTCAGAACCTCTCCCCTGGGCCTGGGTCCTGGTCTGGTTCCTGGTTTGGTACCGGGTTTGAGGCCAGGTCTGGGTCTTGAGAGGCTGTGGCTGGGAGGAAGTGGGTGTAGCAGGCTGAGCCTGGACCTGGGAAAGGATCTGGACCTGTGGTTGAGGCTGGGACTGGGGCAGGATCTGGACTTGGGGTTGAGGCTGGGACTGGGACAGGATCTGGACCTGTGGTTGAGGCTGGGACTGGGACAGGATCTGGACTTGGGGTTGAGGCTGGGACTGGGGCAGGATCTGGACTTGGGGTTGAGGCTGGGAAAGCTGTATGAAAGATACGAGAAAAGTTAGATGGTTGATGGAGCCATGACTGCAATTAGAAGAGGACTACAGGTGCACATGTACCTGTATTGGTTCTAGGTCCGAGCCTCGGACCAGCACCACCTTGTTCTGCTGCTGGGAGAACAGAACCATCTGCATCACTGCGTTTGTGGGAACTGGCTGCAGCTTTGCTCCACTTACGTCACGATCGTGCACATCATGGCCACCGTCCTCCTCGCCAGCGTTCACAGATGCTGAACTCTCAGGACTGAGACAAGAGAGGTACAAGTACTCAAGATAAACATCCTCACGCATGTTGGTAAGCTAACGTTTTACCTAGGAATGAGAGAACGGTGCTACCTGTATGATGGAATTCCAATACCAGCTTCTTGATGCTGATCTGGTTCCACGAGGGCCTTCTTCATAGAAGCAGATAACTTATCACAGTCCTCTATGCAGCACCAAGTATCATGTTCAGAAACGCTTACCGTTGTTGAGCGGTGGGGACTGGGAAGAGGAAGGTATAATTGCCCTTATTACTAGATAAACACCTACTTTTAGTTTGTTTTGGAACAATGACATTGAAGCCAAGTTTTGGACACTACAGTGTGTGTACAGTGGGAAGTTGAATGAAGAGAACTGTCTTACCTGAAAGGTATCACATCAATTATGATGTCCTCAGGTTCTACTGGTTGTAGAACTCCAGAGGCAGGTCCTGGACGCCGCTTTGGTTTCACGAGGGCCTTCTTTGTAGAAGCAGATATCTCCGCACAGTCCTCTACCCAGTCAGCAATATCATCTTCGCAAACGATTCCAGTCGCTGCACTATGTGGACTGAGACAAGACATGTAGAAATACTCTTGTTGGAATAATGTTGGACCTGGCTAGCTTTATGCATTCTGTTCATTGAATAAGTGCATCTACTGGGTAGATAAGATGATGAAAACCTGATGGGAGCCAAATCAGTATTGTTCTGCCAGGACTTGTTCGGTTGTGTAACTTCAGTAGCAGGTTCTTGATGTTGTTCTAGTTCCATGGGAGCCTCACTACACTCACTACAATTCTCAATCCAGCGGGCCACATCAACCTCCATGGTTCCCCAGAAGTAGCGTTCCGTGAGCAGCCTCATGCATTTCTTCAAGTTCAGGTGGTTGAGCTCATCATGGAACTCTGCTAGAGCCTCATTTACCTCCTCCTGGCTGCGCAGAACCTTAAGCACCCGACTCTTGATTATGATATGTAGCAGACCGTCTGGGAAGACAGCAATTCCCAAATCAAGAAATGGACAAATGTATAAATTAAATACTCAAGGTAAAGGTTTCTCCATACGTTTCTAGCAAATAGTAAATCTAAACCAAAAAAAGAATTTTTACATATATACTCAGGTTATACTTAGTCATATTGCATGTTATGGACAGCTGCAATAATAAACCTTTTCCACTGTTGTCCACTAAGTAAAGATGAGAATATTTACCTTTGATGATAAACTTCTTGCAAAAGCGTCTGATGGTGTTCTTCTCTACAGAGCTGAGTCCGGAAGGGTAGATATTCTCCCTTATGTATCTGTCCACAACATCGTACTTGGCAAAGAAGGCCTGATCGCTTGTAGTGCCCTGGGAGAATTCATTAAGTCCCAAAGCAAGCACCTTTTTGGAGATGCTGGGAGACTGTTGCTAGAGACAAGGTCAAGGGTCAGACTCCACAAAGCTTTGTATCTTTAACTTTTGGTAATGATGATAATAAGCTCATTCTTTGGTTTGGTCTCTTAACCGTCACACTCTAATCAAACACCATTGTCCTTTATCCTATGTCTGTAAGGTCTACAATCTAGTACAATTGTACTGTATTTAAATCTCTTGTTGTCATTCTGATACCATCATGTCTGCTTTCTTACCACAGGTTGCTGGAACAAGAACATGCTGGGGACAGCATCTGGTTTCAGGACTACATTGTCTCCGCTCCGATCAAAGCAGTCCTCTGTGAAGTGTCCAGAGCAGACCACAGACCTGGGCCGGGGGAACCAGCTGGGTCGGCCCATAGCCTTGACCCAGCAGTCCAGCAAGTGGGGTTTGTGGATGGGGAACCTGAGGAAACAGAACGGTAACAGACTGGCTGACTGGCTGACTGACAGACTGAGGGACTAGACAGTGTGGTCTTACATTTACATTACATTTATTCATTTGGCAGACGCTTTTATCCAAAGCGACTTCCAAGAGAGAGCTTTGCAAAAGTGCATAGGTCAATGATCATAAACAACGAGATAGCCCCCAAAAACATTGTGGGCAGCCAAAACATGAAGCATACATTGTGAAAAGCCAATGGGAAGAAACATAAGAGCATGTAGTTAAACAAGTTACAATTAAACAACATGATCCTCGAAAGTGCAAGAGTGTACCTGTAGGAAAGCAAGCAAAAATAATATGATATATCTTACGGGTGAAAGGTTATGCCCAGTCCTCTCTCTACGGGCCCGCTGTAGTTGTTACACTTGTACACGCTGCACATGTGCTTCCTGGACTCTCTGTCCACACAGCATTGGTCACAATTGGCAATCCAGTCAGCCAAGTCACGGGTCATGGTGCCCCAGAAGTACTGCTTGCTCATGGACGCATAGCTGTAACTCATCCCTTTGTGACCCCGGTCGTTATGGAACTGTTTCAGAATGTTGACGACCTCCTCGCGGCTACGCAGTACCCGTCTCAGTGCCGGCCTCTGGTTGTTCATCAGCACGCCACCTTACATGGAGAGAGAAGAGTAAAATTAGCATCGAGCAGAGTAAAGGAGATCTCTGGTGTCCATATCCAATATTTATTTAGTGCCATTTTTCTAATGTTTTGAACTTTATCTCTATACTATTACTACACCCTCTCTTTTTACCTGTGAGAATAAACCCTTTAGACTGCCTTCTGATGGAGCCCTTTACTGCTTTGGATATCTTGAAGTATCGTCCGGTACTCAGGTAGTGCTCCATTGCGTCATACCTGGCGAAGAGTGGCTCTTTAACGAACGTGCCAGACCCATCAGCCCTCCCCTTCCTGAAGGACAGCCTGTTGGTCTCAGGAGGAGGCAGTGCATACTGGTGTTCCTCGCGTTTCAAAGTGTCGTTGCTTGCAGAGATGAGCTCCTCCAGGCTTCCGAACTCCAGAGAGTGGTCATCAGTCCCCGACTCCTGAAAAAGCGGCTCCTTTAAAGAGTTAGTAGTTAAGTTACCTCTGTGGTAGGTGACACCATGAAAGGCTTTTTTTAATGAGCAATGAGATTAGTACCTCTTTGAGAGGCAGAGCCACTGCTATAGTAGGTACAGCGTCAGGTTTAAGAACCAGCCCTTCCTCCGAACTCTCAAAGCAGTCATCTGTGAAGTGTTTTGAGCAGAGGTAGACATTTGATCCGATGGACCACCTGTCTCTCTGGGCCAAAGCCACCCACAGATCCATCCTTTCTGGGCTGTCTCTGGGGAACCTGGTCACAGGGAAAGAAAATATGGCGCTTGCCTTAGTCAGACTAATGGTTCTTTATGTTTCCTGTTGTTGTAAGATTAGCCATGCTAAAATATGATAAAAACCGCAACCTTCAGGAGGAACAGAGGATCACGTTAGAGAGGTGTATTTTCAGTGAGTCCTCTATTACCGGTGAAAGGTGGTGCCATCGTTCTGGTGAACGCTGCTGCTCTCACAGCCATAGGCGATGCAGCGAAAACTATTTCCCTCGGAGGAGTTGTTGTAGACTGGTTTGTTCTTGCATGTCTCACAGTTCTTGATCCATGTATTGATGGCAGGACACATGCCACCCCAATAGTACATCCTGTTGAGGGACTTGAGCATTCTTTTCTGGCCCGCATGGTCGTTGTTGTCATGGTACTGCGTCAGGACCTCTCGTATCTCCTCCTCAGTCCTCAAGACCTTGCAGAGACCACCATGCGATTTTCGAAACAACACACCGTCTAAGAAGAAAAATGTACCACCACTGGAGATTATTAGATGCAAAAGAAAGATCAAGATGGCAACAATTGAATAAAGAAATAAACATAATTGAAATTCAAAGTTAAAATAACTACCCTTTAGGGCGAAATTGAGTGAAGATCTACGAATGGTCTGCCTTTGGGCCTTAGTATACCCTGATGGGTACGACCCCCCTGACAGAAGATTATATATTGCTTCCCACTTTCCTTCCATGGCTGTAAAAAAATAAGAAAAGAAACAAACATCAATATACAGATACATTTAAAGAAAATAAAGATTAAAAGCTTCTATTTTACACCAAAAAATCAAACGTTTTCAAATGGTTCACTTTTAAGTGATGCATGCCCCATTGGATGCCTAACTTTTCAATAAAAAATTGTTACAAAAATGATCACTGCACTCCTGTGATCGTAAGAATGTGACTTGAAACAGTTCTCATTACTGCTAGGTTAGCTGTCTTGGTATAATAAAAATGAACATAATTAGTCAAACAATTGTCTTACAGGTTGAAATCCATGCGCAAGTAGTAAAAAGGAACAGAAATTATCATTACACCAGGAAATCCATGCGCAACTACTGAAAGATTATGACCGTGTTTCAGTGTGACCAAAATGACGCTATTTAATGTGCGCGTGCGCAGTAAGCCACGGTAAGACAATCTGACGGGTAGGATAAAAACGGCAGATGTTCAGCCACAAAAAGATCCCAGTTGAAGACACATAAAAAGGCGTATATTGTGTTTTTAACATGCATATTTAGCCTAAGAGGAACAATACCTTTCGCAGTACGTTCATACCAAATTAACAAAATGATGTATATCCTTTACTGAATACTTTCTGAAGGATAGATTTGAGACAAGCTTGTCAACAGTTATGGCGTATGTTGTGAAGAACCGATTCAGATTGCTTCTCCACTTCCTGTCAACTTCCTTGTTTAGTTTAGTTGTCGCCACCTATTGGCTGGTATCTATAACAGTCTGAACTTTCCCTGATAATATTGAAAGTTATTTTATATGAAGGGTCCTTGACTTGAAAGGGTTCAATAAGATTTTCAGTATGCTTCTGTAACAAGTTACATCCAGCGGTGAGGGAGTCGGGCTAGTAATCCGAAGGTTGCCAGTTCGATTCCCGGTCATGCCAACTGACGTTGTGTCCTTGGGCAAGGCACTTCACCCTACTTGCCTCGGGGGAATGTCCCTGTACTTACTGTAAGTTGCTCTGGATAAGAGCGTCTGCTAAATGACTAAATGTACATCCACGGTAATCATACAGATGTTGGAGAGAGAGGAGGGGGGAGGGGGTTAACAAATGTGACGAGGTAGACACCAAGACACAGATGGCTGAAATGTACTGATTTCAACAATAACGCTGAGTGTAGGTTTTAAATGATTTATGTACAGTACATTCACTCATCAACAAACAACAATCTGGATATTAAACCGATCATATTCCCACAATGCTGCCAAGTTATTTTAACCCTTGTGTTATCTGCCTTCTGGTCACAATGACCCGAAAGCAGCACAAGGGTTAAGGACCAGTGTTTCATATCCAGCTCTAAAATGGTACCATCTCCAATGAGATTCAGAACTCCATTAAGTGTGTGTACGGTCCATTCGTATCCAGCTTTAACACCTGTCGGTTCCCATAAGTCCCGTGCTTGACTGTCGTCTTATCCCCGGCCCCCTCCTCCGCCCTGCGTCCTCTAGCCGAGTCCAGCTCCCTCTCACACTGAGAGACAAAGTCTGAATAGAGCCTGAGGCCCTCCTCTTTTCTGATGTTGTTGTGGTACTGCATGCCCTTTCCCTTGGCCTTGCCCCCCAGGGTAGCCTGCGGCACCACCAGCACACTCCCAGGCAGCTCCAGGACGGACGTGTACTTCCCGGAGTCTGCCTCACACAGTCTCAGGTTCAGCAGGGTGGACACTGAGACAGAGAAGGGGCGTCAGAGCAAGACATCTATTTATACATTCATTGTTTCGATGTAAGTGAGGAGGCAGAAAATGGAGACCATAAAGGAGAGGTTAATACACTACATAAGTGCACTACAACCGACATAAAGTAACACAATACAGTGTACCCACCCATTTTGGGGATGATATCCTCAGTGGCTCCCTTAAAAAAGCTGATGTATATCACCATCCCCCGGTTAATCTTAAAACAGAAACAAAAACATTATTTAGAAAATGAATGAAGCCTAGTAAATAGTTCATGAGAAAAAGCCATCATGGCAACAGTCTTTGACAGTTAAGATGCATGTACAATGCACGGTCTGAGGACAGTAAGCCTCCATCTATATTACCTACCTCCACCCATTCAGCCCCGGACTCCTCATCCGCCGGTTTCACCTGCAGCTTAGCGTGAATACACTGCTGAAGGACCGTTCTTGCATGTGCAGCAGCACCTGCCTCTTCTGTCATTTTTGCAATGATGTTGGCCAAAGGATAATTTAGGAAATGTAAAAAGTTGGACAACTCATTAAACTAAAGCGAACTAATGTTAGATTTTAAAATAACATGGCACTAAATCAGGTAATGCTAAAAGGAGGTGAGACTGGCTTCCGGGAAACTTTGAACTGAATCATGTGACAAACGAGAGTTCGTAGGCTGCACAATACTTGTTTCCTCGCGATATTTTAGCAACTCGACGGAGGGGTGAGAATTTCTGAAATACAATACAAGATGGCAAGAAATTAATTAATAAACAGACTCAAGTACAAGTACTAGCGTATTGCATTCACCATAGATTTTTTTAGATCTCATAATTACAAGAACATATATTTTTGGGGAAAAATATTTTTTTGAAGCTTTGTTTCAAATTCTTTTTCTAACCTTTCGAAACTTTTTTTTTTTTAACTTTTGTTTTACACACACAAGTTAAAGGGGAAGAGAGAGGAAGAGAGGGGAGAACAGAAAAGCCTTAAACAAAGTTGGTTAAAGCAGACTATAGTACAATAGAGTACAGTAGAGTATAGTAGAGTCCTCATCAAGTAGCCTTCTCATCAATGATGCAACTCTTAATTTTTTTTTTTTTTCGAAAATATATATATTTTTTACATTTTGAAACCTTTTTTTTTTTTTTTGTCGGAAACTCTGCTAAAATATGTTCTGCATGTATTTGATGATTATGGCCTTATTTGCGTCCTATACTTTTCTTCAAACAAAATATCTCGATGGCTCTGTTACTACCAAGCTGCTATCCACCTTTTCTTGTGGACAGCACGATCCAGAGCTGTGGTATGATCTAATGTCATCCAAATGTTTAAATGGATCACTCGCTGGATACAAAAACTATGGTCAACAAGTAAAAAATTAACAACTTCTGTTTAGTTATTTGCTGACATTTGAGAAAACCTTCCTTAACTCTTGCATTAATCCATCACCCTAGGATACCACGTTCGATGATTTTGCAATCAACTACTCTAGACTTGAGTTGGGAAGCGGAGTTTGGGGAGAAGGAGGGTTTGAGAGCAGATGTGTCCACATCACCTATCGCCGGTGTTTAAATTATAGTCGACTGTTCTTCTTGTGTAGCCTACATCATAATCTGGTCGGAGTGAAAGTGTCAACTAATAGGTAAGACAACTTTTGTTTCAAAATATTATGTACTTAAAGTAGCATGCTTCGAAGCTTGAAGCTCCGTAGCTGAACATGGGCTCTGTCTATTTCCTGGACGAAAATATTGTCCAAACTATGTCACAGCAGAATTGGAATACTAGCCAATATATTTTTGTAGTGCATGATTTGCACTAGGCTAATTCATTAAACTTTAATATGCATGTGAGTAACGTCGATTTAATGTAAAGATATGAACGTATCGCATAATTTGAAGTAGTAATGTAAACATTTTGCTGAGATGGTTAGCTCCAGGGAATAGATGGCGCAAATGGTTAATCTTGTAGTTGTGTGAATTCAGAACTGACCCAGCTAGCGCTAGTTAGTTACCGATACAGTTGCATATCAGCATATCCATACGCCCTACTTTCCTGTCTTCCTACTTTACTGTCTTCCTAATTCTACCAGTCAGCAGAGAACCTTAATATATGAGCTTTTACTTATATGAGAAAAGTACAGAGCGAGAGGAGGAAAGAGTGTCTCTTCGTGTGAGTTGTCTGTAGGAGGTACTTCGGTCCAACGGGAAGGATTGTGGTGAATAATTCATGGGTTTTGCTGTCCCAGATTAGTTTACACTTCTTGGCACCCTGAGAAAAACAGGGAAGAGCAGTTCTGTACCCCCTTCCCCCGAGTCCATTTGAGTTTTTTTCTAAGATCCAAGAAATGTAATATTGTGAGACAATGTTTGTTGTCATCTTTTCACACTCATTTTCTCTCTATCTTGTTCTTTCTCCGTCTGCCTCTCACTCTCCCCCTCCCTCTCTGTATCTCTCTCTCTCTCTCTCTCTCTCTCTCTCTCTCTCTCTCTCTCTCTCTCTCAGATTTTGGGCTCATTATGAAACAGAGCAGGAGTCGCCAACATTGACAATAAGGAGCTGTCTCGTTTGGGGCTGAAGTCGAGGCTCCAGTTACTTAGAAAGAGAAGGAGGGGGAGAAGAAAGGAGGAGGAGCGGGAGTGAAAGGATGGAGCATGCCCACAGTCTGCTCCTGGACGAGGAGGCCTGCAGCCAGCTGGGGGAGCACCAAAGGGCCGAGTTTGTCTTCGAGTGGCTCCGCTTTCTGAAGAAGCTCCTTCCTGCTGCCGACAGGGTGAGGAGAAAAGAGAAGGGTAGGAGTGGAAGAGGAGAGGAGGGGCGGGCGAGATTAGAAGAAGAGGTTGAGGGGCAGTTCTATGGGCGTATGTGAAGCCCTCTGTGACATGCTTGCGTGTAAAAAGGGCTATACAAATAAATTTGATTTGATTTGAAGCGTAGGGTGGGAGGAGAAGAGGGAAATGGGTATTTGGAGGAAGGGTGGAAGGAAGAAAGGAAAGGTTGGTGGAAGATGGGATCAGAGGTTAGACTGGGTGATGGAGAACAGTAGGTAAGATCCACCAAGATGAGGAGGATAGAGGAGTGGTGGGGAGGAACAAGAGAAGGATAGCGTCTGGAGGTGATGAGTTGGGGGCGAAGGGATGATGGGATGAGGTGGAGCGGCAGGCAGGCAGAGGATGAGAGAGGTGAGGAATATAATACTTTTACTAATAATGTGTGGGTGTGTTTGTGTTTCAGGCGGATGTGAAACAGAACCAGAAGCGCTTGGTTGAGCAGCTGACTTCAGTTCTGACATGCTCCCCAGGCCCTCCGACACGTTGGGTGTTGGCTGACTGCCTGGCCCTGCTCTACAAGCTAGGAGACTCCCTCTCTTCCAGTCTCACTGTCGACAAATGCAATGACATCATTCGCAGCAAAGATGACTCTCCCAGCTTCCTGCCCACAAGACTGTGAGAACTGGAAAACAACCACTAAATAGAAACACGTGTATAGCCACCTGCAGTCAGAGTAACCTACAATAGCAGGACAATATATAATGTAGTTCAGGAATTTGTTTGTTGAAAACTTCATACATCTACAGCTACTGTATGCACATAATCGATACTGATATCACCTTTCCGTGTCACATGCTGTATATAAATAGTTCTGTCAAAGCATATCTCAATATGATGCCAAATGAGCCTAGTGATGTAACTGTGTGTGTGTTTAATCCCAGGGCTGCCATCGCCTGTCTGGGCACCCTCTACGAACAGCTGGGTCGCATGCTGGCCAACTCCTTCAAGGAGACCCTGGGGAACCTGCTTAAGGCCATGAAGAATGCAGAGGTGGGTGTTAGTGAGGTGCAGTTAGTTGGTGCAGGTGGTTGTGATGATGGTGGAAATGATGAGGAAGACTATGCTGATGGTATGGATGATGTTTACCTCAGTGACGATGACCCCAGTCCCCTCTGCTCTAGTCCCAGGGCCGGTATGAGATCATGCTAAGCACGGAGAAGATCCTGCGTGGGCTTGGCGTGAGCGCCGTTCCATGTCACAGGGACATCTACAAGGCAACACGCATGTGTCTGACCGACCGCTCCATGGCTGTGCGCTGCGCTGCCGCCAAGGTAGCAAGCCCATCCTCCTAGACTACCACTGTGTTGACTTTGATGAAGCGTTTCACATGTTTGCAGTGCTGTGATGATATTTTCTGTATGTTCATCTGTATCTTTCAGTTTAACTGTGACTGTAAAATCAGTGTCCTTCATATTATTGTGGTCGAGATACTTACCTATGGTCAGTTCTCTAACAGACGCTTGTATAACTGACACTCTCACTGTCTGCTAATCATCAAACACATAATGGTTTAACTGTTGGTATTGTCTCCAGTGTCTGACTTAATGTTACTGTTGTTGTCTCTCCAGTGTCTGCTGGAACTACAGAGGGAAGCAGTGTTCCTGTGGACCTCAGAGCTGGAGAACGTTGCCACTCTCTGCTTCAGGGCCTTCGAGGGCTCCAACTATGACGTGAGGGTGGCTGTAGCCAGGCTTCTGGGCACCTTGCTCGCCACGGCCGTGGAACCCAAACAGCCCACCGGTAGGTTCCAATACAACCTGCACAGAAATCTGTAAGAACTTGTAGACATTCTGGAACACTTGTTGAACATCTGGGTGACGCTGCACATAATAGAAGAACCAGCTAGCAATAATGCTTTCATTTTTATTACCACTCTCACCAACCACTGAGCTATACCCACCCCACCCCGGCAGATGCATTAAAGCAATAGCAGCCTTTTCCTTGATGACTGAGGAGTGTTTGAGTGTCTGTAGACCTGGCTTTTACCGCCATGTTGTCTTGTTCATTTAAATGCCTTGGTTTCCCGGACAACGCTTCAGTCTGTGTTTGTGTGTTATCCACCCCTGTTTGAATCAGCAGCCCTCAGGCAGAGCTCCAAGCGGACCTCGTTGGAGGAGGTGATGGACCTGCTGACAGGTGGTTTCCTGAGGGGGGGGGCTGGCTTCCTGCGGGCCAGTGGAGACATGCTGAAGGGAACAAGCTCTGTCAGCAAGGACATCAGGATAGGTGTCACCCAGGTATGCACTCTAGAACCCCACTAGCGTAGCACTCCTAACCCCTACCACTAGTCTTTACTAGGCCCCATCACATTGACCTGATAAGACTGATGGTGAAGGGGTCATATTCCAAAGTACCTCCTCCAACACCATTTGACAAGAATATTATGTCAAATATATCAATTTTTCTTGTTTTCTCTTCTGTATTTGTGCAGCCGTATAAAAGTGCAATGTTGCGATTTCTTTTATTTTTTTACTCTTTTAATTTCATAATTTCTTAAAACATTGATTTTTTTGTGCCTAAGACTTTTGCACAGCATTGTACATGACTTACTGTACTTTCTAACCCCTTCATCCTTTACTTCCTCTCTAACGCCCATCTCTCCTTCCATCTTCCCAGTCTTGCGTGGTGTTTATTTCCTGTCTGGGCGGAGCCTGGCTGGAGGCCAACTTCCCCATGCTCCTGTCTCTGCTGATGGAACTGGTGTCCCACGGGCGCGCCACACAGGCGCCCGCCGACGCCGTGGTTTGCCGACGCTGCGTCTCCTTCGTGCTGCGTGCCAGCCTGGGCTCCCTGCTGGGGGAGAAGGCCCAGATCGCCGCCGCCAAGGAGATCTGCCAGGCCGTCGGCAGGCAGAAGAGAGCCATAGGTGAGGTGGCCTGGTCTTGACTGTCTGAATGAGCTTGATTCAACACTACACAGAAGCACTTGCAGAAAAATAATGTCGCCGTCAGTGGTTGAGAGGCTTTTCTTAAAATTAGATTTAGAAGCCAGACCTAACATGAATGCTCACTGGACTTTAAGAGTCCAGTGAGCTGGAGATTAATCATCCCATTTTTCTTAACGGAAATAAAGGCACAACCAGCTGTGTGGCAGATCACTGTGTTTGGAGATTAACTATGTCATCTCCTCTAAGATGCGGCGATGAGTGATGGGAACATGGAGACCCGGGTCAGCCCTGCCGACGTGGCAGCCAGTCAGCATGTCCTGGTGTGTGCCCTGCTGGAGCTGGGAAGTCTGGTACAGGGACTGGGGTCCACCGCAGCCCCACTCATCACAGACGCCAGCACGGGTGATTAAACACACACACAAACACAACCATACACACACACACAAACGCACCCACACAAACATCCTGGTGTTTTGGGAGTAAGAACACCAGGATGGGTATGAAGCAGAAACATTTGCTTGCACAAACATCCATTTCCTGAGATACATTACTGTTATATTATTGATGGATACAATTGTATTCTGCCGAGTCTGTAATAGGATAGAGAGAAGGGAGGGGAGGAAGAGTGATTGGTAGGGACAGACTGAGAGAGGGACAGACTGAGAGAGCAGGAGAGGAGGAGCGTGACACAGCAAGGGAGAGTGGAGATGACACGTTGCTACAATAGGGTGATTAATGGGTCAGAGTTCTGCAGAATCAGCTTTCTCAGCAACAAAGAACATTGGTGTTTATCTTTTGTCTTTTATCTTTTTTTGTAATCTTTTTTTATCCATGGCCTGCATGTTAAGGATACGTGGAGGAACAGAGATCAGTACCAGAGACACCGTAGATGGAGAGAATTTACACTTTAACCATTAACACTTTACATATTGTGTGCGTGTGTGTGTGCATACCTCTGCCCACCTCCAGCCCTCCTGGACACGGTCATCTCCGTCTTGCTCCACCCCAGCGCGTCAGCTCGTCTCGCTGCTGCCTGGTGTTTGCGCTGCGTTGCCGTGGCGATGCCGTCCCAGGTTGCCGTGCTACTGGACCGCTGCACCGAGAGGCTCGCCGCCCTCAAGTCCTGCCCCGAGGCTGTGGCCGGGTACAGTGGCGCCATCGGCGCCCTGCTGGGCGCCGTGCAACACTGCCCTCTGGGCATCCCCCACACTAGAGGACAGGTAGGACAGGGAACGACACCACCACATGCTCTTATGGCTACGCTTTGGACTTTCTTGAAGAACCCTGTGTGTGTGTGTGTCCAGGTGGTGCTAGGCCTGGCTGAGGACCTTCTCCGCTCAGCCACTCAGAACAGTCGGATCTCCATCCCGAGGACTCAGGCTGGCTGGCAGCTGCTTACTGCTCTCTGTACCCTTGGTGTGTACAACACACACAGTTTTACTCTTCAGACGTTGTTAATGTGTGAGTGGGGTGCAACACACAGTTTTACTCTTCAGACGTTGTTAATGTGTGCGGTCCTCAGGCCCAGCGGTGGTGGAGCACCACCTGCCCAGGCTGCTGCTTCTGTGGAGGTGTGCCTTCCCGCCCTCCATCAGGGAGCTGGACATGGAGCTCCGTCGTGGGGACTACTTCACCTGGCAGGTCACCCTGGAGGGCCGCGCCGGAGCGCTCTGCGGTGAGAGAGCGCCGGGCCCCTGTTCCTGCGTGGTCCACACAGCTCTCTGTGTGTGTCGTGTGAAGATTCACCTTGGTTTAGGATGACCACTGACCTTTTTTGTGCAACCTCCCCTGCAGCTATGAGAAGCCTGGTCGCTCACTGTCCGGACCTTCTCACCGATGACGTCATCAGCCGGATGCTCACTCCATTGGCCTGCGCCGTGGCACTGCTCACCAAGTGAGTCTCCCAATTGGTCGGTTCCCTCACATAGGAGCTAATGGGATTGGCTCCATCACACCGAAGGGATATCCTGTCTGAGGGGATACGGTGGGGTTGCTGAGGTTTGCACAGCTAACCGGGAAAGGAGCTAAAAGTAGCAGATGAGATCGATAAACACTTGGAGGGCTGCCAGAATCTCACTTAACCCCTAATTAAAGATGTGTGCTGAAGGACGGAGCCTTTAAAATGAGATGTGCATGTTTCCAGGGTACCTTCTCTCATCAAGTCCTATGGGAATCAGATAAAGGCGTCGTCCGTTGTCTTCAGACTGAGAGTGTACGAGATCCTGGCTCTGCTGCCTCCAAAGATTTATGAAGGTGAGTCTTTGTGTGTGTGTGTGGGGATGCATACTCTCCTGAATGGAAGGAAGATCAGAAGTTTTAACAGTCCTGTTGGGAGTCAAGGTCGGTCTCAGTCCTCCTGGTGAGATGCAGGTTCTCCTGTGTGTTCTCCTGGTGAGATGCAGGTTCTCCCGTGTGTTCTCCTGGTGAGATGCAGGTTCTCCCGTGTGTTCTCCTGCAGAGAGTTTTGGGGTGGTGGTGAAGCAGCTGGTGTTGGATCTCACAGCCCAGGAAAACTCTGGCTGTTCGGAGCTCACTCTGATCCCCCCCCTCTGCCACGCCCAGGACCTGGCTCTGCTGGGGCCCGCGCTGCAGGACATGGACCAGAGATACATAGAGGAGCAGGTGTGTCTGTGCTGTGTGTGTGTGTTCGCTTCTAGGAGTCATAGGAGGGTGTGGTTGGAAGTGTAGGTTTTGGTGTGTGTGTGTGTGTGTGTGTGTGTGTGTGTGACCTAATAGCACTCTCTTCCTGCCACTCTGTCCCAGCTGCATGGCAGCAGTGTTGGAGGAGGCACTCTGGAGTATGACCCCTTCACCATCAGTCTGAAGCAGGAGGAAGTGCCCGCCCCCCTCCCCCCTGCAGCCGCCCTAACCTCTGCTGCCGTCCAGCTGTTTGGAGTCATCTTCCCCCACATCATCATCCCTCAGAGGTCTGTGTGGCTCAGACTCAATCCCCAGCCCCTGCCTTCCCAAATCATCATCATTCTCCCACTAGACTTCAGCAGTAGTGACACACTAGTGACACACTCCGTTAGGGAGATCTCTCCAGTGATATTTTTTCACAAATATGTTTTCTTCCTTGTAACTTTCAAAACGGATCTACCTTTAGAAACTTTTTTTTATTCCAAACTTTTTTTCCCAAAATATTTTTTATGTTACTAGTGGGCCGTGGCCCACAGGTTGGGAATCGCTGCACCAGATCAAGCTCTACATGACAATACCAGACTGTCATACTTCAACATCGTGCCTGCCCTGTGCCGAATTTGTTAATCGCTCTTTTTCCTTCTCATTCACGCTCTCTCTCATTCCCCTCCTTTGTCTTATATCAGGAGTCAGATTCTGGAGCAGTTCATTGAGACGGTGACTCAGCTGAAGGGAGTGAGACAGCAGATCGTCCAGACCCATGTCTCTGCTGCCCTCTGCAGTGTTCTCAAGGTACTGCATGCTGCTTCTCTGTGTGGCAGTTCTATTGGTACATTTACATTTATTCATTCAGCAGACGCTTTTATCCGTTTATCAGTGACTTCCAAGAGAGAGATTTACAAAAAAGTGCATATGTCAATGATCATAAACAACGAGATAGCCCCAAACATTGCGGATAACCAAAAACTTGAAGCATACAGTGTGAAAAGCAAATAAGTGCCAATAGGTAGAACCAGATAAGTATTTTAGACTGAGAACACAGGGGGAACAGATTCCCCTGGGGGAACAGATTTTCTTGGAGGCTTGGAAAAAAAGTTTTGGAAGGTTGAAAAAAAATTCAAATAAAAAAAGGTTATAAAAGGTTGAAAGAATGTACTGTACTCGTCAATGATGCAAACCTATTTTTGGAAATAATTTATTTTCAGAATTTAAAAACTTTTTGTAGGAATTATTTTTCAAATATTTTACATTAGTCTTTTACACTGAGAACACAAGGGGAACAGATTTCCCTGGAGGCCTTAGGCCTGGAAAAAAAGTTTTGGAAGCTTGAAAAAAAATGTGTAACAGACAAGACTAATCAAACTAACTCTTCCCACCACCTCTCCTCTCTCTCTCTCTCTCTCCTTCCCCCTCCTCCCCAGCTTCTGGGCTCTAGTCGAGGTACGCTTGGTCCTGAGGAGGTGCGGCGTCCTGCTCTGGCTCTCCTGGTGGGGGCGCTAGAGAGCAGCAGCTCTGTGCTGCGCTGCATGGCGGCCGAGGGCCTGGCTCGCCTGGTGCAGGTGGTCAACGACCCAGGCTTCACCGTCTCCATGACGCTGAGCAGCTTTGACAAGTTAGTAGCTACCTTCTCACTACACACACACACAGTGTAACCTGCTTTACCATAAAATATTTGAACCTGACAAATTGGTGACATACAGACATATGCAAGAACTGGCATGGGAGCAGGTTAGGTTTTGTGGATAGTTTGTTCCTTTGTGTAACATGGGCAGCTTGTTTTTTGTGTAGCATCTACAGTATATACTTCATTTTCCTCAGTTCTCTCGTTTTGGTCTGTCTGTGGTTAGTCTGTCTGTCTCCTGGGTTATGTTGTTTAGCTGTTGTCAATGCTAAACAGACAAGCCGTGTATATTACACATGATGAATGTAGAGCTCCCTGGGTTAATTGTTTGCACCTTCCTGCCACAGTAAATTCCGTGTTTGTGCAACATACATGGCGAATAAACTGAATTGTGATTCTGATCCATCTCCCTGGGCTGGTTGTGTCCCTCAGGCTGAAGAGTGCCAGGGACGCGGTGACACGCACGGGTCACGCTCTGGCCCTGGGGACCGTGTACCGGTATGCCGGGGGCATCAGCTCACCCCAGCATCTCAGCGCCTGCGTGGGCATCCTCTTCACCCTCTCCCAGGACAGCACCTCACCTGAAGTCCAGGTAGAACGCAGAAGGCAACATTTGATTTGATCTAGACAGAATTGTACGTGTGTAGTCCTTTTTTACAAGGATCGTCATCGAGGGGCTTCACATACGCCCACAGAACTGCACCTAAACCAACCCAATGATGTGTCTATGCTCCATATAAATACAAACACAATTGTGTAAAAAAAAATATATATACATATAATATAATAAAAAAACACATGCACAATGTTTAACAGCATGTGTATGTGCTCCATGCCAGATGTGGGCTCTCCACTCTCTATCCATGGTGATAGACCTGGCTGGTCCCCTGTACCACAGCCATCTGGAAGCCAGCTTCACCCTGGTCCTGCGCCTGCTGCTCTCCATCCCTCCCACACACGTAGAGGTGCACCAGAGCCTGGGGAGATGTCTCAACTCTCTCATCACCTCCCTCGGCCCAGACCTGCAGGGTAGGGAACCACTAGAGCAGGTCACCTACATTTACATTTAGTCATTTAGCAGACGCTCTTATCCAGAGCGACTTACAGTAAGTACAGGGACATTCCCCCCGAGGCAAGTAGGGTGAAGTGCCTTGCCCAAGGATACAACGTCAGTTGGCATGACCGGGAATCGAACTGGCAACCTTCGGATTACTAGCCCGATTCCCTCACCGCTCAGCCACCTGACTCCCTGCACCAGTTAAGAGGGCTCAGACAGCATTTGTTTAGTATTTTATATGTTGATATGAAGAATAATATGTATGTTTCAGTTTGAGATGTTGGCGCTAGTCCTTAAGGTTGCGTATGTGTCTGTGTGTTTGTGTGTGTGCGAGCGAGTGGCTGCGTTTGTGCGTGCATATGTTTCTGTGTGCGTGTGTATCTGCGTGTGTTTGTATGTATGTGTCTGCTGTCCCAGGTGAGGGTGCATGCGTCTCTTCACTGCGGGCCTCGTGCCTTGTGGGCTGTGAAGTGATGCAGGACAGCCCAGACTGTCTGGTCCAGGCCCAGGCCATCTCCTGTCTGCAGCAGCTCCACATGTTCGCGCCCCGACACGTCAACCTGGCCAGCCTGGTACCCACCCTCTGTGTGAGTAACACCCCGGAACACTCAACTCTGTCCAGAGAAACCCAGAGATTACACAGCGATTATTGTCCTGCTCCGTTTTAGTGTTCCTCTACGTAGATGACAGTGTTGTATATGTTCTGTCCCATGCAGGAGATCATGTTGGATTATTCTATGTTGGTAGGTCTCCTCTTCCATCTGCAGGACCTGCTGATTCCGTTCTTAATCTGTTGCTGACACTGGCTTTGTGTTGTTATTATTATTTCTGTGCTCACCACAAGGCTGATTTTGACTGTGTTTGAGTTTCTGTTCTCTGTTGTGTTTTAACTAACCTGAGGAGCTGGCTGGTTGCTACAGCCGACCCCCATAGATGATGTACAGCCCAAACCAGCAACACAGTGTTGGCTACAACTAACTACACATTTACATACATACATACACTTACATTTGATAAATTTAGCAGGTGCTTTTATACAAAGTGACTTCATGAAATAAATGCAAGAACTAGGAAAGGACCGGGTTAGGTTTTGTGGATAGTTTGTTCATTGTGTAATATGGGCAGTTTTTTTGTTGTGTAACATCTATATACCATCTATGGGGGACCCTCAATATATTTTTGTGGAATATTCTGGTGAAACTAAAAACAAAACTGTTCTTCTGTGCCTGTTTGCGTTCTAAACTTCCTTTTCCTCGGTTCTCTGGGTTTGGTCTGTTTGTGAATCCTAGGTTATGTTGTTTATCTGCTAAGAGACATTTTAAATCCTTGGTCCTTGTTTGGTTGGCACTTGCTACTTACAACAATGATTTATTTTCTAACACATCACAGCAGCAATCCCGTTAATATGTTCCAGCATGCGTGTTTGTTAACGGTGTTTAAATACTTCCTAGCATGAGAAGTCGCACTACTGTGCTTAGTTTGTCAGCTGTTGTGATGTGTGTGTGTGTAGGTAAACCTGTGTAGTTCCTACTTGTCCCTGCGCCGTGCCGTGGTAGCCTGCCTAAGACAGCTGGCCCAGAGGGAGGCGCTGGAGGTGTCAGAGCACGCCATAGCTCTGGTCAAGGAGCTGCCACGCAGAGACAACACACAGCTGGGTGAGAGTGCGTCTGGGTTGATCCTCACAACTAGAGCAATTAACATTGGATATGGATGTTACATTTAGTCATTTAGCAGACGCTCTTATCCAGAGCGACTTACAGCAAGTACAGGGACATTCCCCCCCGAGGCAAGTAGGGTGAAGTGCCTTGCCCAAGGACACAACGTCATTTTGCACGGCCAGGAATCGAACGGCAACCTTCTGATTAATCAGAAGGTCATCAGCCATCTGACCCCCCCAGCAATACATACAAAACACACACAGTTGACCTGACTGGTAATCTCATTGACCACCACCCAGATGTGACCATTAAGGAGGTGGGCCTAGAGGGGGCTCTGTTCAGCCTGCTGGACCGGGAGTCAGACCCCCGTCTCCGCAGGGACATCCAGGAGACCCTTGTCCACATGATGGGGTCCATCTCAGCTGGCAAGCTGTCCCACTGGCTCAAACTCTGCAAGGACGTCCTCTCTGCATCCGCAGGTCAGAATCAGAATTTGTTTTTATTCGCCATGTAGGTTTATAACAAACACGGAATTTACTGCGGCCGGAAGGTGCAACCAATACACATATACGGATCTTCAATCAAAAATTATAAAAGTACAGTAGTCTAACTAATCCTAGGAACTAACAATCTAAAAAATACAATAAAATAATGTAAAATATAAATAAAATATATATAAAAATAAGAATATTAATGGGCAATAGTGCAAATAAGGTGGCTTGTGCGTAATGCAATAGGTGTCGGATGGATTAATAATAAATAATAGCCTATGTGAAATACCAGGGGGATTTTGATCCAAATCCGAATACTGTGAAATTACTGGGTTCTGCGTTTATCACCTTTTATAATAGAGTGAATGAAATTGTGTCAGAAGTGCCAACTGGAGATAAATCGAACTTACCCTCAATGCTATTTTGAGCAGTTTTATCGGGCCCCGTATGTACAAAGCTCTGCATGTGTTACTTGACCTGACATGGATGTGTGTGTGTGTGTGTCTCAGACTCCCGTGCCCCAATGGAGACCACCCAGGAGGAGGAGGGAGAGAAGGACGACGACGCCTCTGTCTTCCACGCCAAGTCGGACTCCAGCGGGCCCTTCACCAACCTGCGCTGGTCCACGCGCGTCTTCGCCGTGGAGTGTGTGTGCCGCATCATCGCCCAGTGCGAGCACGGAAACCCCGCCCACTTCGACATGGCACTGGCCCAAGAGCTCCGCCTTCACGAGTCCACTGGTGAGTCGGAGTAGAGTTCCCTCTACAGAACCTTTCTTCCTCGGCAAGCCCAGAAGATGAGAGGCATGACACGTATTCCGACTGGTGAAACCGGCACATGCATAAACAGGACCTGGCTAAACCGCTCACTTCTCCCACCCTCATCATCTCTCAGACTTCCTGGTTCTCCACCTGGGCGACCTGGTGCGCATGGCGTTCATGGCTGCCACTGACCACAGCGAGCAGCTGCGTCTGTCCGGCCTGCAGACCCTCCTGGTCATCATCCGCAGGTTCTCCTCCATCCCGGAGCCCGAGTTCCCCGGCCACGTGATCCTGGAGCAGTACCAGGCCAACGTAGGAGCTGCCCTCAGACCTGCCTTCACCCCTGACGCTCCGCCCCATGTCACAGCTAAAGCATGCCAGGTGGGTGAGGCTTCTGCCTTCTGTCAGGGTCTACAGCGAGGGGGGTCTCCAACCCTGTTCACTAATCCAGCACACTTGTTAGCTGGTTGATCAGGTTGAAGCTGGTCAAATAAATGCGGTTGGAGCCACAACCAACAGGCAGGTAGCCCTCCAGGGGTTGGAGACCCCTGGTCTACAGGATCCATAACGAGGGATAGGTTAGTCGTTTTGGATTGTCGCTCGTTCGATGATGGAGCTGAACATGGTTACCTGTGTGTGTGTGCTCCAGGTGTGCAGTGCGTGGATCGCCAGCGGCGTGGTGAGCGACCTCCGGGACCTGCGGCGTGTGCACCAGCTGCTGGCGTCCTCGCTGATCAAGGTGCAGGCTGGGAAGGAGACGCCAAGCCAGCTGTACAACGAGGCCACCGCTACCATGGAAACGCTGGCCGTGCTCAAGGCCTGGGCGGAGGTAGGGGGTTGGTGAATGAGCGGGTGGAATTGTGGGTGGGTGAGTGATGGTTACTCTAAGTCTAAATGTACATTTGTTTACATTTATTCATTTAGCAGACACTTTTATCCAAAGCGACTTCCAAGAGAGAGCTTTACAAAAAGTGCATAGGTGAATGATCATAAACAATCAGAAAACATTGCGGGTAGCCAAAACCCTAAATGTATCTGCACTCCTTTCCCCACCCAGGTGTACATTGTAGCTGTGCAGACTAGCAAACAAAAGGAGAGTTCTGATAGGTTTGCTGACCTGGCTGGACCCCCTCCGTCCAGTGAGGGCTCAGTATCTGGAGCTGGGGTGGCAGGGCTGCTGAAGTTAGTTCAGTCAGACCTGGGCACGCTGAGCCGTCTGTGGATGGCAGCACTACAGGACTACGCCCTGCTGACCCTCCCCCAAGACTACAACTCCCAGCTTCCTGCCGCAGGTATGACCAAGCGCCTCTCTCTGCCACCACTGCCACACAGCGAACCAGGGACGTCATTCAAATCCGTAACACAGAGGTTATCATATCGTAAAAACATGTTTTCTGCTTGTCCTCCTTTGATTTAAATTTAGTCATTTAGCAGACGCTCTTATCCAGAGCGACTTACAGTAACTACAGGGACATTCCCCCAAGGCAAGTAGGGTGAAGTGCCTTGCCCAAGGACACAACGTCATTTCGCACAGCCGGGAATCGAACCAGCAACCTTCTGATTAATAGCCCGATTCCCTTACCGCTCAGCCATCTGACCCCCTTTGTTCTAGGTGGTTCTTTCTACACGGCAGAGACGGTGGAGCAGGCCCGCCCGCACTACAGCTGCTCGTGGGCACCGCTGCTCCACGCCACGGCACTCTGGCTCCACAGCACCGGTTTCATCATGGTGGACGACGGCCCTGCCAACCTGTCCAGACCCGTCACCCCCACCTCCATGGGGCAATCCACCTCCCTGGCCTGCGTCAAGTCCCCCGAGGACGTCAGCGCAGACCGCCTGAACCTCATATTAGGTACAATACCGCCCCCTTTAACTGTTCTCTCCTTAACCTCCCCTTTAACTGTTCAATATCCTCACCTTAACCTCCCCTTTAACTGTTCAATATCCTCACCGTAACCTCCCCTTTAACTGTTCAATATCTTCACCTTCACTATCTAAATCAAGATGTTTTCATTTCGTCTGTCTTTGTGTGATGTATCAAAAAAAAATTCTCTTTTGAAAAGGTATCAGTGTGGAGTTCCTGTGCTCGCCCCACTCCCAGGACCAGATGGAGAACATCAATTCCTGTCTGCTTGCCCTGCAGGCTCTACTGGACGTCTCCTGGCCACGAGCCAAGTTCGGCAGCGACCAGGTAGAGATGCGTACCTGGAGTCTCTAAACACCAGCACAGCCGAGGCTGGCCTTCTTACTGAGGACTGGTTGAGTTAAGTGGAGTGTGTGAACTCCTGTGTTTCCTGCTGTTTTCAGGATCTGAGTGTGGAGCTACTGAACGTGCTTCACAGGCTGATGGTGACGCGGGAGGGTCCTGAAGTCCAGCTGGCCGTTATGGAGCTGGTCAGACAGGTGGTCACTGCCCAACAGGAGCACGTGAAGGAGAAACGCCACAGCGCAGAGGGTACACAGCTAGCTAGTTCTTTACCGTCATTAATCAAGCACACATCACCGTCCTTCTAATCCTGCCTCTGTTCTTCTCAGTGGATGACGGAGCAGCAGAGAAGGAGACGGTTCCTGAGTTCGGCGAGGGGCGGGACACGGGCGGGCTGGTCCCGGGGCGGTCGCTGGTTTTCGGAGCTCTGGAGCTGTGTCTGTGTGTTCTGGTCCGGAAGCTTCCACAGCTCAGCCCCAAGCTGGCCGGCACCAGCCCCTCGGGCCCCGGTGGCTCGGTCTGGACCCTGACGGACAGCGACTGTGGACTGGTGACCTCTGCCCTCGCCATTCTGTCTGACCTGCCCTCCATCTGCTCCCCAGAAGGTAGCGGGACACACACACACATGCTTGCGCGCACACATACCTGTGAACAAAGTTGGGTCATAAGCAAATACGTTTGAGTGAATCCGTGAAAAGATTGGCTCCAATACTGAATTCACAAGACCCAGAATAATCAGGAAAGTAAACCAGCCTTCCTACACACGATTAACATTCCTCTCTCGTTCTCTCCTTCCCAGGGAGTGTGTCTATCTTGCCCACGGTGCTCTATCTGCTGATGGGGGTGTTGAGGGAGCTTGTGCAGCAGCCTGGAGGGGCAGGAGGTGCGGGGGCCTCGGGTCTCCCAGGGGGACAGCTCCCCCAGCCTGGGCCTGGGCTCGGGGGATGTGGAGGTCTGGGCCTGGTGGTCCAGGGGGCTCTGCAGGCCCTGAAGGCTGTCCTGTCCTCCCCCATGAGCAGGGCGGAGAAGAGCAGAGGGGCCTGGAGCCACCTTCTGCGCTGTGCTCTCAACACTCTGCTGGACTGCTGGGACTCAGGTACTATCATTTACCACACGCGTCCTTCGGGCAGAAACAAAAACACACACTCACGGTCCCACATGACTTTATGAAGGTTATTAGTAGTAGTAATCTTACAAGCTTTGAGACTATTTAGTATTTCAGGTCTCTCTTGAGCTTTTTCACTGTTTGCTATGCTGACTTCCTTTGTTGCTGCTTGTATTTCCAGATCAGCCAGGGTGTGTGGTGGACGAGGTCAGCCTGTTGACAGCCTTGACCATCTTCCTGCTGACGGCCAGTCCTGAGGTGACTACGGCCGAGCCACTCCATACACGCTGCATTCAGCGCTTCAGAGCCTGCCTGGAAGCCAAGGACCACACGGTAGGTCGAAACGATTTGAGCCCACTGAAACCAATGTCTAACTCTAATAATAATAATATTATGTTTGATTTTTATAGCGCCTTTCCCAAGCTCAAGGTCGCTTTATAATGGTAATACATTTCAAAAACATGGACAAACGCTAAAAAAGATTGTTCAGATGTTGCTCAAATACCTGCTCTGGGTCGTTTGACCTGTGCACCTGACCCTGATGAGGGGCCCTGGAGGGGGTCTGACTAGATCAGCAGCATTCCTCAGACGCTGACCTGGTCTAAAAATAACTCTGAAAACTTGAACTTGAGTTATGTAAACATGTTTTTGTTTGAGTTTCCACTGGAAAGCCTTTCTTTCAATAGAAAGAAGCTGTAGAAAGAATATGAACCGTGCATGTAAAGCACCTTAGCCAATGCAAATGCTTCTTTCTGTATTAGAAAGTATGTAAATCACATGGAAACCAGCACAAGGCTAATTTTCTTTCTCAATTTTCAATATGTCTGTGTCTCTCTATCTCTCTCCTCCCTCTCCAGGTGCAAAGCTGTAGCTACCAGTTGCTGACCTCTGTGTTCCAGAGCCAGGGCGGGGTGGGGGGGACCTACATTCAGGCGTTGGGGTCCTGCGTGGTACGACACCTCCAGGGGGTGGAGAAGAGGAGGCCACAGAGCCCAGAGGAACTGCAAGCTGTCCAAGACGGTGTCCGGGCCTTGGAGGCCCTGGTCCTCGCTGCTGACGAGGCAAACCGTGAGTAGCTAGTTACCTAGGAGACATGCAAACCAAACAATCCAATATCCAACAGACTGAGGATGTCAGTGAGTCTCTGTTGAAACAGACGGAGAGATATAAGCCCACTAGCGTCACTCTTCCCTCATGTCTCCTTCGTGTGTTTGTACTTCCAGGTCCACAGCTGGTAGCCATCTTGCTACCCATCCTCATCTCCTTCCTATTGGACGAGAACGCCCTGGGCTCCTCCCCAGCGCCGGCTCGTTCCCTCCATGAGTGGTCTCTGAAGGACCTGATGCGTCTGGGCCCCCAGCACCCGTCTGTGTTCAAGGCCCTCATGGCCTCTTCCCCGCACCTCAAGGCCCGTCTGGAAGCTGCCGTCAAGGGCAACCAGGAGAGTCTGCACGCCAAGGCCTCCAGCACAGCCCACGGCCCCAGGAAGACCTCCCCAAGCATCCAGCTCAAAACCAACTTTCTGTGAACCTGGAAGGGAATGAAGCGGACGTCTTTAATGAACCCCTTCACCCGACTCAGCCTAACCCAGCCGGGCCTAGCTCAGGCCTGTCATCCTCTAAAGCTCACTAGTGTAGGCCTTAATATCATTATCAAGTGATGCATGTTTGTGAGACCAGAGCTGAGGGCATTTAGATCAAAAGATATTGGATAGGGGTAGGCAGTAAGTTGTCAATGAGCGCCACCTGCCCTATCACAGGGACGGGCGGGACTAAATGTGTCTATATGACTGTAGGGTTTATCATGTGAACTAGAGAAGGATTCGAGATGCAGGGATCATTCATTATGTGGAGCAGATCACCCTCATCAGTATATCACAGACTTGTCACTTTATCACATTAGGAAATGGCATTCACATATTGTTCCCCAATGATCACACACAATGCAGTAAGTAGTGTCTAAGGGGTAAAGAGTAGCAATGTATAGAATAATCTCATGGTACAGGTAGTTGTAGGGTTTATGTGGCCAGTTTAACCTCTATGAGGGAGCAACGGTGTAAAGACAATGTCATCATTCTCACATCACCTTCCTCTATATCCATGTTCCAACTTCAGCAGTGAACATCTTAAGAAGTAATTTGCCAGGCAAGCCACAGATGTGGCTCGTACCAGTGCACTTGGAACCACTTACTGGTATCATGGTACAGTCATAGTTCTGTGTTGAGTGGAAATATGACAGATCTGTAGCTTCCATCTTTATAAGTTCCTTATACTTAATTCTCTCAACTGTCCTTGTCAGACTTTACTATGCCTGCCAACAAACATGCTTAATGCTACAGACTGTTAGAGCACATTAACAGCTTAGCAGTAACAAGATTGTCATCAAGCGTCATACTGTAGACTTGAATCATTATACTATGCAGTATTAAGGGTTATGAATAATAGTACAATAATAGCCATGTAAAAAGACCCCAATTCTTTATCCATGACTGTTTTTGTTTTGATAATTGAGACAAAAAATACAGTATCCACTCATAGAAGAAAACTGTTAGCAGACAGAACTGCACTTATAACACTGTGTGATGGTCAGCATTATACTCTCTTGCAGCTATCTGATCATAATCTGACCGCTATCATTAACTTGATGGTCTGTAGAGGCTGCTTAAGGATGGGGTTGGTAGCATGAATTACTTTATCATCACAACATCTTGGCTTTTATCAGTTACTTCCTGTTTTAGGATAACTTGAGATTAATTTGTTTGAATTAATGTACTGTATGGATGAACGCTATCTCCTCTAAACTGAGGCTTTGATCAAAAGCATTGGTTGTGGAATACATTGGGTTGTCATCCAGCATATGAATGTTCACTGAAGAGTGACGCTTTACCATAGTTACAGTTAATCATTGGATGATAGTCCAGTCACTAAAGTCAAGACTAAAAAGTATGTATCTGCAATAATCAACATCGTCCTGTTGACAGCACTACAATAGATACGATGATACTGTTATAATACTAAGCCTGTATATCATGAAGTGACTTGGCATTTGTTTTGTAAACTGTACAAATGAAAATATTGGTTGGATATTAACACATGATTTTCTAATGCCAGTGGGTGAATAAAGCCTAATTTTCTTTTAATCTCAGTCTACATTGTCAGTAGTATTCAACATTGCTCTAAATGGAGTGGAATATTATATAATCTGTAACAAAGAGTTATTTAGCGCTGCGTTTCTAGTGTTTCAGTTAATAATAACAAACTCATAAAAAATAGCGCCCCCTGCCAAATAGCCGCAGTGCTTTCAGCTATCGGTTGCCAGGTTCGATAGAAACGCTTAAATTGTGTGTTTATGCAGTTGAAACAAAGCTGGATTCAAGGAAGATTGGGTACAAATATATGCATTTATGTTCCAATTAGGGCATTATATGAGAAATAACTTGTAGTATGAGGGATGTATTTATCAATAAGGATCAAACAGTGAAAGTAGCAGGATTGTTTACTATTGCCATATGATTCCAGGCCACAACCAAAGTTATTGAATACGTAGTGTACATGCTACTTTTTTAACACAAAGAAACATAATGACAGAAAACATTTTTACAGGTTTCAAATATTCAGACACTGAGAAAGAGGGATAATGCGACACACTCTGGCAACCTCCAGGAGAGCCAGCTCAGTTAGTTCGCTTCGTCTGCTCTCCATTTCGCTAGAATTTGTGTATTGCGTTACCGTCCACTTTGACCTTTACGTATCGATAAAAAGAAATGGGAATAAAGTAGTAACGGTATAAAATAACCCGGCTCCGCAACGCACTATTTATTTTGACCAAACGACGGTTTCTTTTCGTTACCAGCGGAAAGACGGTAAGTGTTTATCTGCTGGGTAAAGCGGCGCGAGGCAGGTTTCCTACAATGTCTGACTGACAGTGAGTTAAGGCCCGGGGAGTTCCTAGAACTAAAGCCTCGCGGTCTACGTTTCAGGGGTCAGGCCATATATCTTAACAAGCTATATTGATACCCATGACAGTCAGAGTTTCGGTCTGACAGTAAAGTCTCTTCCACAATATTTGGACAAGAATTATTATTTTGTTAGAAAGCGAATTGTACATTTTAGACCTGCTCAGAGATGTTGCCTTCCCCGGTTAGCCCGCAAACACTACTGTAGCGGCTCTTCTAGATGAGGTAGCTAACTTTAGCTGTAGCTAGCTAACGTTATGACAAACTCTCTTTCCCTTGCTAGCTACCTTGGTAATTTGTGTTGCTTTGTCAGTTTTTAGCTACCGTGTCCGGTTGAATCTGTCCCGACAGTAACTGCGACACGTCGCAATTTTAACGAGATGGATTTTGTTTTCACCTCAAGCACGTTAACGTTCACATTAGCTTGATAACAATAAGTTGGCTTCTCTTTTAGCTAACTCTCTTCGATAACTAACTCTCAGAAGTACACCATTTGTATAAATGTTTTCTACATGAGCCGTTATAACATTTCCTCCAAGAAGTCTCTCGATGATGACTAATCTGAGATATAAATATTTGCTTGTCAGCTAATTTTGTGCAATTTGCCAAATTGAGTTATGAGTAACAGGCCCGTATCAGTTCAGCTGGATATCTTAACTGTACGTAGCTGAGTAACATTTTGCAGTTAGGCCTACACATAAACACAATGGTTTTGTTTTTTTCACAGCTTTTGCCACACTAATGTATTTTTCAGGCAATAGTATTGTCTACGGGCTATAGAAATGTCTGGGTGGATGATTAACGTCACTCGATAGAGCTAATCCAAAATACGACTTATATTTGCAATGCTGTGTTGAAACAAAAGCCCACTCACGTATCCGACACGACTTGTGACATACGTCTCAGTAATGGCTTGATATACAGTATAAGTTAGGTTGGCCTATGGACTTATTTTCTTTATATAGCAACATTACTGTAAGAGTGAAGTTTATTCTAAATCGTAACTCCTTGGAAGTTTATCAAGCGTTGGAGTGGTAGAAAAGCCCGAAGGCTACCTGGCAATTTGTGATTAATCTGTTGATAAGAGGATCTACCCATAGCCTGTTAATAGCCATCCAAGCCCTAACAAAAGAGACCAGCCTTGCCTGGAGTTTCAAATGAGCTGTAATCAACTTAGCAGGTCCTACAACAGGGCTTTCTGTGTCTGTACCCCCAACTAACTAGATTACTAAAAGATACATGCTAGTTTCTGTGTTGCTGCAGAACAGGTTTGGTTCCCAACTTTCCAACGAGTTTCATTTGGCATTTTCAGGATATTATGTTTCCCGAAATTTAATATGATATTGTTTCAACTGAGGTTAGTTACTACCCCCAAGGGTTTCATGTGTTTATTAATCACACCTGTTTAATACGGGTATTCAAACAGGACTGTAGGAAAATGTTCCATGTGACTGTAAACCGGTGTTGATGTCCCCTACATTCTAATTGAGTCTATATTTCGATAAAGAGAACTATTGATCAAATTTAGGGGAAACAATACAAAACATGACACCATTCGGAGGGAAAGACAAGCCTATTTTATATGAAGGTGTACACCTTTTTTGTGGAGCTTTTTTTGTGGAAGATGGGAATTGATATTAGTATTTGTTGCTCACAACTGTTTATCTCATTCCATTCCAGGCTAGAAGACTACATGCCCCAGAAGGCTCTGTGCCAGTGATCTCCCTCCGGTCAGTGTTTCTCCGTCCAGCGGATGAGTCCCCAGCAGCCTGAACTGTGATTGGGCGAAGAGCCAGTTAGGGAGTGGCCAGGCAGGTAACGCAAAGTGGTCTTGGTGACGCATGCATTGGAACCCATTAGTCAGTATTTCAAAACGCTAGAGATATCAATAGACCCCCGTCAACGCAAACATTGCAGAAATACAAGGAGTCAGGTGGCTGAGTGGTTAGGGAATCGGGCTAGTAATCTGAATGTTGCCGGTTCGATTCCCGGCCATGCAAATGACGTTGTGTCCTTGGGCAAGGCACTTCACCCTACTTGCCTCTGGGGAATGTCCCTGTACTTACTGTGTCGCTCTGGATAAGAGCGTCTGCTAAATGACTAAATGTAAATGTAATATACAAGGTGCTAACATAATTCCAAAAATGTTGTTTAATAAAAAAAATACAATAATTGTTGTGCAGGGACGAGGATGGCAGATGTGGACCCAGACACGCTGCTGGAGTGGCTCCAGATGGGGCAGGGGGACGAGAGGGACATGCAGCTCATCGCCCTGGAGCAGCTGTGCATGCTGCTGCTCATGTCCGACAACGTGGACCGCTGCTTCGAGACGTACGTTGCATCCATGGAAATCACTCGCATGTCGGAAAAAACGTCCGCAAACTGCCTTGGCTGTTTCTATGAAACCCCAGCTGAGGAAGTTTCGACATTATCAGTATAATAGACAGATTTTAAGACCCAGGATAAAACCAGCTTCCATGGTGTCTTTCTGATCTGTACCTGGTTTAAGGTGTGCTTCAGGGTCTGTACAGATATTGATCTCTCCCTGTCCTCCACATCCTCTCTCCATCCCTCCCCCTTCAACTCTCCAGGTGTCCCCCTCGTACCTTCCTCCCAGCTCTGTGTAAGATCTTCCTGGATGAGAGCGCCCCGGACAACGTGCTGGAGGTGACAGCCAGGGCCATCACCTACTACCTGGACGTGTCGGCCGAGTGCACCCGCAGGATCGTGGGGGTGGACGGTGCCATCAAGGCCCTCTGCAACCGTCTGGTGGTGGTGGAGCTCAACAACAGGACCAGTCGGGACCTGGCAGAGCAGTGTGTCAAGGTAACGCATGCATACGCATACGCCTGGGTTTACGTTAGCTGGCATAGGCTGGCTTTTAGCTGGTGTTGCATGTAGTTCTCCTATTATTGCGTGACCTGTAAAGATGCAGCATTTGAGACGTATGCAAAGACTTTAATTCCGTCGTCTCCCAGGTGCTGGAGCTTATCTGTACGAGGGAGTCTGGCGCCGTGTTTGAGGCCGGCGGGCTGAACTGTGTCCTGAGCTTCATCCGAGACAGCGGCCATCTGGTCCACAAGGACACGCTGCACTCCGCCATGGCTGTGGTGTCTCGCCTCTGCAGCAAGATGGAGCCCCAGGACGGCTCTCTGGAGACGTGCGTGGAGTCCCTGTCCAGCCTGCTCAAACACGAGGACCACCAGGTTAGGAGGACACACACACGGAGACGCACACACACGGAGACGCGCACACACGGAGACGCGCACACACGGAGACGCGCACACACACGGAGACGCGCACACACGGAGACGCGCACACACGGAGACGCGCACACACACACGGAGACGCGCACACACACACGGAGACGCGCACACACACACGGAGACGCGCACACACACACGGAGACGCGCACACACACACGGAGACGCGCGCACACACACGGAGACGCGCGCACACACACACGGAGACGCGCGCACACACACACGGAGACGCACACACACACGGAGACGCGCACACACACACGGAGACGCGCACACACACACGGAGACGCGCACACACACACACGGAGACGCGCACACACAGAGACGCAGACACACAGAGACGCAGACACACACACAGGTACCTCGTTCAGGCAAGTTAAGAAGACTCATCCATGAGTAAATGATCAAAAAGTAACCTAACGATTACTGATCAAATATATTGATTCCCCAGGTGTCAGACGGAGCCCTGCGCTGCTTCGCCTCGCTGGCGGACCGCTTCACCCGCCGCGGCGTGGACCCGGCCCCGCTGGCCAAGCACGGCCTGACCGAGGAGCTGCTGTCCCGCATGGCAGCAGCCGGTGGCACCGTCTCCGGCCCCTCTTCCGCCTGCAAGCCGGGACGCTCCTCCACGGGAGCTGCCCCCACGGCCGCCGACTCCAAACTCAGCAACCAGGTGTCGACCATCGTCAGCCTGCTGTCCACGCTCTGCCGGGGCTCTCCTCTCGTCACACATGTAAGAAAACCCTGCTGTCGCTGCGTCATCAGGATCCCATCGACGGATGAACGGGACTCAGTGTTTCCCCCAAGTTTACAGCTTTTGGAGGGACACACTCACACAAACCCTGTAGAGACAGAAATGACATGCCGCTGTGTAAATAAGATAAATAACATACGGCCATTTAGTTTGTTTAATAAAAGAGCAAACTATAGACCTGTTTTATAGGAAAGGTAACCTTAAATGACTTATTTTTTGATTGGGCGCTATATATATAAAATATATATTTTTATTAACTTGACCTTACAGGGGGAGTTAGGGGAAATACTGGTACTTGTCACGCTGATTGCTCGTGCTTTGCTTTCTTTGTAGGAGTTTTAGTCAGTTTCTCTTTGGCTGTTTTCTTCTCTCGTGTTATCACGTTTCATCCTCTCCTCCCTCCTCTCCAGGATCTGCTGCGCTCCCCTCTGCCATCCTCCATGGAGTCAGCCCTGCAGGGCGACGAGCGCTGCGTCCTGGACACCATGCGTCTGGTGGACCTGCTGCTGGTGCTGCTGTTTGAGGGGCGCAAGGCCCTGCCCAAATCCACAGCCGGCTCCACAGGACGCATCCCCGGTCTCAGGAGGCTGGACAGCTCCGGGGAGAGGT
The DNA here is from genome assembly GCF_038355195.1 of Osmerus mordax. NCBI lineage: Eukaryota > Metazoa > Chordata > Actinopteri > Osmeriformes > Osmeridae > Osmerus > Osmerus mordax. Next base: position 4,175,194 of record NC_090058.1, on the reverse strand, counting down.
CCCACCGACAGCTCATCGACTGTATCCGCAGCAAGGACACAGACGCACTCATCGACGCTATCGACACAGGAGGTAAGAGGGGGAAGGATGGGAGGAGGGGGGAGTGAGGGTGGATGTGTGTTTGCGACGGTACAGTTGTAAATCCTCAAGTATGAGCTAGGAGGAGGGGGAGGATGATGGAGAAAATTGATAGCAATCTGGTTTTGAACACCTGAGACAGATTGCTTCTCTGTCTTTGCTCAGCATTAAGGCTGCTGTGTTCCCAGTGTATTTATCACCAGGATTGTATTATTTCTGATGTGTCTAATGGATGTGAACGGCTGTTGTTTCTGCAGCTTTTGAAGTGAATTTCATGGATGATGTGGGTCAGACGCTTCTCAACTGGGCCTCTGCGTTTGGAACACAGGAAATGGTAATCAAAAATATATATAAATATAATTTTTTTTAATAAAGAAAATTTAACGTATGATTTCTAACTCAAGATCGTCTCCAGCTGTCTACTACATGCTTGTGCCGGTTGGTTCAGCTTTATAAAAATGTGATTACACAGTCTATCATGCGGGTGATTATGGCGCTGTAAAAGAAAGCCTCATTGTGGACGGTATTAGGGCAGAGACCAGTGCTAACATCTCCCCCATTGTTCAATCACAATGGTATGAAGCAAAGCAGGATTTTTTTCTCCAGAACTCTCAAGGTTATGCCAGTTGGGGACCATGGCAACTAGCCACCCAGACATGAAGGCAACGTTGTTGTTGCATGTAATCTGGTTTGAATGCTAGGTTAGTGTGTGCTGGCTGTGGGTTCAGTAACTGCTCATTGTTCCTCATCAGATCACTGGTTTATTGTAGTGTGTAAGATGAACCTCAGAAGCACACACGGGTACAGCATGCCTTGTGTTCTCAGGTCCAGAACCCTGCTGAATTGATCTAATATGCATTTTTCGTTGTTGAGGTAATCTCCGATATGACATGATTAGGGATGGGGATCGATACCCAGTTCTGTAAGGACCCGGTTCCAAATTTCTAAAAACCCGAAGATCAATAAGGTCCGAGCTTATAGATACCACTATCGAGACTAGGTAGGCTAATATAATGTAACTTATGTCTCGAGAGAGAAGTTATGTCATTTAAATCAAATCACTGGTGCACAAACGTATATCGATTGTCTAAGAAAATTACTAAATTCAATTGAAAGGCCTGCCAACCGCCTTTAAAGTAAAAGAAGAAGAATTTAATTGGCTCATGCCCTACTTCGCTTTATTTCTCATTTTGTTGCTAGCTACGATGGCTGAACGTACTAAGCGGTCAAAGGCTTGGCTACATTTTAATAAAGACGAAGCGACGTGTAATATATGTTTCACTCACCTATGCACCTAAAATGTAATGCGTGCGTGAGTTTACGAGCACAGTCAGTGTGTGAGTAAAGACTTTCCTCCCCTGCCCCGCTGCTGATCATTCAAAACATAGGCACCGGGAGCATGGCCCTGTGGACTGAGTGGGTCCCAGTTTGTCTGGGAGTTTTTCCTTGTCTTCCTTGAGGGTTTAGGTTGGTTGAGGGGCAGTTCTATGGGCGTATGTGAAGCCCTCTGTGACATGCTTGCGTGTAAAAAGGGCTATACAAATACATTTTGATTTGATTTGCTGCTATATGTTTAACATTTGCCAAATTCATTCATTTAGATGGTGGTCAGCTCAAGCTCACCCCAGAAAAGTATCGATAGTGGTATCGATAAAGACTCGTATCGTTAAGCAGTCTCAAAAATGGTATCAATATCGATAAAAATTAACGATCCCCATCCCTAGACATGATTGAACATGAGCTGGAACCAATATATAATGTAAGAACAGGGATTCAAGGGACATAGGAAAGTTGTATTTCAACTGCTGACCCCCCCCCCCCTTCCCTCTGTCTCTTTGTTGTGATTGGTGCAGGTGGAGTTCCTGTGTGAAAGAGGGGCTGATGTCAACAGAGGTCAGAGGTCGTCCTCTCTTCACTACGCTGCCTGTTTTGGACGACCTCAAGTAGCAAAGGTACACCACTGACTCTCACTCTCTCTCCCTCTATCTTTTGGTCTCTCTCACTCTCTCCCTCTATCTCTCTCTCGGTCGTTTCCTCTCCTAACTCTGCCGTTGTTCCTGCGTGTCCCCAAGACCCTCCTGCGTCACGGAGCTAACCCGGACCTGAGGGATGAGGATGGGAAGACGCCGCTGGACAAGGCTCGGGAGAGGGGCCATAGCGAGGTGGTGGCCATCCTGCAGTCCCCTGGTGAGGATCACAACACACACCCCACTCCCCCTTCCTGGCTCTGTCACCAGTGAGCCCGGGGAGGCCCAGAGACACTGACAGCAGGGGAGGCAGAACCGTAGCGGTTTTCAGAAGTGTTGACATGTTAGGGGTTATCTTGTAATACTGGATGCGGTGTGTGTTCTCACAGGAGACTGGATGTGTCCTGTGAATAAAGGGGAGGATAAGAAGAAGAAGGATGTGAACAAGGAGGAGGAAGAGGGCAGCGAGCCCAAAGGAGACCCAGAGATGGCACCCATCTACCTGAAGAAGCTGCTGCCTGTATTTGCACAAACCTTCCAGCAAACCATGCTGCCTTCTATTAGGTAACCACAAACCGTACACAGTTCAATTAATAACTGTGTGGCTTAAGTGTTCTATGTCTAGTTTACTCACCACCTCCCCCCTCCTATCTCTCCCCCCTCCCATCCTCTTTCTCCCCCAATAGGAAAGCTAGTCTTGCTCTGATCAGGAAAATGGTCCACTACAGTTCAGAGCTGCTGCTGAAGGAGGTGTGTGACTCTGACGCCGGTCACAACCTGCCCACAACCCTGGTGGAGATCACTGCTACAGTCCTGGACCAGGAGGTCGGTCACACACACACACACACACACACACACTCTCTTTTCACAACAGTCCTGTTTACAACCAACTGGCCCGTGTGTTTTGTCAACAAGTCTCAATCTTCCTCCTCTGCGCCCCCACAGGACGATGATGACGGCCACCTCCTGGCCCTCCAGATCATCAGAGACCTGGTGGACAAGGGAGGGGACGTGTTTCTGGACCAGTTGGCCCGGCTGGGCGTCATCAACAAAGTGTCCACGCTGGCCGGACCCACCTCAGACGACGAGAACGAGGAGGAGTCCAAACCTGAGAAGGTACACACACACACACACACACAGAAACGCCCTATGACTGCACTTTACTCTTCCATTTTGCTATTACTATAGCAACTATTGCAAATGATAGTTTGCCCCTCTCTCTCCCCAGGAGGATGAACCCCAGGAGGACGCCAAGGAGGTGCAGCAGGGGAAGCCGTATCACTGGAGGGACTGGTCCGTCATCAGGGGCAGGGACTGCCTGTACATCTGGAGCGACGCGGCCGCTCTGGAGCTGTCCAACGGCTCCAACGGCTGGTTCAGGTTCATCCTGGACGGCAAGCTGGCCACCATGTACTCCAGCGGCAGCCCCGAGGGGGGGTCCGATAGCTCCGGTAAGGGGATACGGGGAGGCCCACAGACAGAGCCAGCCATGTGTACAAAATAAAAGGAAGATCACTACTAAAGCTTAAGTTTGCTACACTCTCTCTCTCTCGCCCTCTACCCTATCTCTCTCTCGCTCTCTACCCTATCTCCCCCCCCCCCCCCCCCCTCTCTCTGTCTGTCCCTCATGCAGAGAGTCGTAGTGAGTTCCTGGAGAAGCTCCAGCGAGCGAGGAGCCAGGTGAAGCCTGTCACAGCCAGTCAGCCCATCCTGTCCTCCCTCGGCCCCACCAAGCTGACGGTGGGGAACTGGTCGCTCACCTGCCTGAAGGAGGGGGAGATCGCCATCCACAACTCAGACGGCCAGCAGGCCACCATACTGAAGGAAGACCTGCCCGGCTTTGTGTTCGAGTCCAACAGAGGAACCAAGCACTCTTTCACTGCTGAAACGTCACTTGGTGAGTTAGCTAGAATGGCGTCATTGTAGCCTTGCCGACATGGCATGCGGGGTGAGGCTGAACAAACACGGCTGTCTGATCTGTATTCAAAACGTCTGATAAGGTGAATGTTCTGTGTGTCTCTGTGATGCAGGGTCGGAGTTTGTGACTGGCTGGACTGGGAAGAGAGGCAGGAAGCTCAAGTCCAAACTGGAGAAAACTAAACAGAAGGTGGGGGTCAGTTCACTCTGTAGCCCTTAACCCAAACACCCTTAACCCAAACACCCTTAACCCAAACACCCTTAGCCCAAACACCCTTAGCCCAAACACCCTTAGCCCAAACACCCTTAGCCCAAACACCCTTAACCCAAACACCCTTAACCCAAACACTAACCCACACCCTGAAGCCTCTACTGTAGCAGTTAACACACTCTCTTTGGCTTCATGTATAAAGTGCTACTAAAATACATAAAACAGGATATAACTGACAATTGTGATCAATTATCCATTATAAAATACTCTTCTCCTCGACTACCCTCCCTTCCCGCCAGGTCAAGACCATGGCAAGGGATCTCTATGATGACCACTTCAAGGCCGTGGAGAGCATGCCCAGAGGGGTAGTGGTCACCCTCAGAAACATCGCCACACAGCTGGAGTCTGCCTGGGAGCTGCACACCAACAGACAGGTAACCTTGACACCAGCCTCAGCCCTGACCCCAGCCTCATTCGACCAATCGGATCCTTTATTTTATTTTATTGAGGGCATTAGATAAGGGTTGAAGTCTAAACCTAGCAGGAAGGATATACAGTAAATAAGCTAATTCAAAGGCAGGATCAAGAGGTTGTGTGTGTGTGGGGTAATTCATTGTTTTGTTCTCACGTGTTTCAGTGTATCGAGGGAGAGAACACATGGAGAGACCTGATGAAGACCGCTCTGGAGAACCTGATCGTGGTCCTGAAGGATGAGAACACCATCTCCCCCTACGAGATGTGCAGTAGTGGCCTCGTCCAAGCACTTTTTACTGTCCTTAACAATGTACGTCACACAGTTTCTCCCTCCTCTCCAGTCAATCGCACGCTCTCTTCTTCTCCGATCCTAGTCTGTTCGGTCTCTAACTGCCTCTCCTCTGCCCTCCAGAGTGTGGAACTTGAACTGAAACATGATTGTAAGCCGTTGATGGAAAGGATAAATGTATTTAAAACTGCATTCAGTGAAAACGAAGATGATGAAAGGTGAGATGATATTGACTCCTGATTTAATAAGACTTATTTACAGTTACAGTATTTGACTTGCTGATGATCAGTTCCTTGCTCTCTTCACCCTGCAGCAGACCAGCAGTTGCCTTAATTCGTAAGCTCCTGGCTGTCCTGGAGTCTATAGAACGGCTGCCTCTGCACCTGTACGACACTCCAGGATCCACCTACAACCTGCAGGTCGGTCAGCCAGCCCGCCTCCCTCGGTCTCTGTGATGTGTCGGGTAACAGCAGGACCCTGATGTAATACCTGCGTGTGTTTGTGCAGATCCTGACGAGGAGGTTGCGTTTCCGCCTGGAGCGAGCCCCTGGAGAGACGGCTCTGATTGACCGGACGGGTCGCATGCTGAAGATGGAGCCTCTGGCCACAGTGGAGTCTCTGGAACAGTACCTCCTGAAGATGGTGAGATCTTCTTTCTCTTTCTTTCTTCACAACTTTTTCTCCCTTCCTCCCTTCTCTTTCGTGAGAGTTTATCCAATCTTCTCTCTCTTTTGTCCTGCTCTTCCCGTCACTGTGTCTGAAGGTGGCCAAGCAGTGGTACGACTTTGACCGTGCCTCCTTCATCTTCGTGAGGAAGTTGAGGGAAGGGCAGACCTTCACTTTCAGACACCAGCACGACTTTGACGAGAACGGCATCGTCTATTGGATTGGAACCAATGCCAAGTAAGATCTGGTCTACGATATGAGGTTTCCCCATGTGTAGAACTCGTATAGATCCCGGGTACAAACATTAGTACAGAGAACCACACTTTAAACCCCATTGGCTCAAAACTGTATCTTGATTCTCATTCGTCGCCTCAGGACCGCCTACGAGTGGGTGAACCCTGCTGCTTACGGCCTGGTCGTTGTGACATCATCGGAGGGGCGGAACCTCCCGTACGGCCGATTGGAGGACATCCTGAGCCGCGATAGCTCCGCCCTGAATTGCCACACGAACGACGACAAGAACGCGTGGTTCGCCATCGACCTGGGCCTGTGGTTGATCCCGTCTGCCTACACCCTGCGCCACGCCAGGGGGTACGGCCGCTCCGCCCTCAGGAACTGGGTGTTCCAGGTGTCCAAGGATGGGCAGAACTGGATGACCCTCTACACGCACGTGGACGACTGTAGTCTCAACGAACCTGGGTGGGCATCGCCTGAAATGATACACACATGCACATGTTCTGGTTGTGGATCAACTAGGTTTTGTCGTGTGTGTGTGTTTTGATGTTATATCCTCATTGTCATCAGACATTCAGGCGTTTTCTTCTGTTTTGGCGCACGCTCTGACCCTGTGTGTTTTGTGTCGTGCATTTCCAGCTCCACGGCCACATGGCCTCTGGACCCCTCCAAGGAGGAGAAGCAGGGCTGGAGGCACATCCGCATCAAGCAGATGGGGAAGAACGCCAGCGGGCAAACCCACTACCTGTCACTGTCCGGACTGGAGATCTACGGCACGGTCAGCGGCGTCTGTGAGGACCAGCTGGGTAAGATCTTCCCCGCTGACCCGCAGACAGATCTGAAGCACTACAAGGAATGCATGCAGTCAGACTGTATGACAAGACCTGAAAGTATCACGAGCAAAGTTAGAGTCATGCAGTCAGAAGTGACACGGACTGTTCGACACTCCCAAACATAAAAAAAACAAAAAAAACACTACATTTACATTACATTTAGTCATTTAGCAGACACTCTTATCCAGAGCGACTTACAGTAAGTACAGGGACATTCCCCCGAGGCAAGTAGGGTGAAGTGCCTTGCCTCAAGGAAACAACGTTGTTTGGCACGGCCGGGAACCTTCTGATTAATAGCCCGACTCCCTAACCGCTCAGCCATCTGACCCCACTAACCTTTCATCAAAATGACTAATCCGGCTGCCCCCCACTGTGTCGTCCCCAGGCAAGGCAGTGAAGGAGGCGGAGGCCAACCTGCGCAGACAGCGGCGTCTATTCCGCTCCCAGGTCATGAAGTACATTGTGCCTGGAGCGCGTGTGGTGCGGGGCATCGACTGGAAGTGGAGAGACCAGGATGGGAACCCTGCAGGAGAGGGCACCGTGACTGGGGAGGCCCACAACGGTGAGACCTGCTGGCCCGCACCACAGACACACACTGCAGACACGTCTGTACACACACACACACACACACACGTCTGTACACACACACACACACGTCTGTACACACATACACACACACTGGCCTAGCCAGTTCAGGCAGGGACTAATTCTCCCACCTTGAAGGGTTTACTTTGTCTCATAAAATGTACAAAGGATAGAATTGCTATCTACCATGGCTAGCTGCTGCATGGAATAGGTTGTCACCACCTCTATGTCCTTATCTACCCTCTTCACAAGAGCGAGTAAAGTGAAGGGGGTCTTGACGGTGTAGGGGTCTGCACTCTAAAACCACAAATATATATCTGCTCACTCATGCAATTTGGGTTTTCAACACATAAAAACATGATTAGAAACAAATGGAGTCATTGAATGTAAATGGAAACAAATTGTGAACATCAAGTGCATTTAAATGCTTTGTGGAGTCTGTTAGTTGCATGGATCAATAGATTTTTTTTTTTTTTTTCGACTAACTTATTTTTGTGTGTGCGTCTGACCGGAGACAAAAAATGAAATCCCAGTTGTGTATCTGATGTTGTACTGTGTGCTAACGTGCTCCTCTGGTCAGGGTTGACAGGGTGGGGAAGCTTTAGTGTATTCTCCATAGGCTCTTTCTGCCTTTTAAATCTCAGCTTGCCTCAAAACTATCTGCTTTTCGACCTATTCTCATATTCTACAAATAATGTATTCCTTAACGAACCGTGAATGCCACTTCTCTAAGACGATCCCGACCCCATTCCAGACCGGGGTGTTTTCGTGATTTGATATCATACCTGTATGTTCAATTTAGTGCATTAAATGGTGCTGGTCCTCACTTCGCTCCCTGACTCCTGCATGACCCCCACACTTGGGGTTGGAAACCGATCCATCCACTTAGCTCAGACTGCTTCTCAGATGTCCTCATTGAAAGCCGTCTTCTCTCATGGTGGCAGTGTTTTCCATACATTGATTTATTTGTGGCGGCCCGCCACAATTGAAGGTTTACCGCCACAAATGATTGTTTAATATGGCCCAATTTTTTTTTTTGGAGCTGCACGCAGCGCATAGATTCGTACAGCCCCTTCTTGCCCCGTTCTCGCTCACTCTCACTAGTAGGACCTTGCAACGGACTTGTCTGTGATTAGCTATGCAAGCAAATCAGTGACATGTTTTGAATTTTAAAAGGTATTGAATATTTAATATTGAATTTTAAACACCACTACATTTGTTGGTTTTGAACTAACATCTTTAAAATGGAAATATTAATTTATTTCAATGTAAAAAAAAAAAAAAAAAAAATCAAGCTTCAGAAATTCAGGCTGCTCAAATTCAGATAAAAAAAATTGAGCAAGTATTCAATGCCTATTCAAATTCAAAACATGTCGTCACTGATTTTCTTTCATAATTGCCCCCCCTCTCTGTGACGAACAGATTTTTCTGAGAACCGGCAGAAGAATCCATCCGGAGTTTACGAACAGTTGGTATCATAATTCTCTGCACAAATGTGTCCAGAACGGATACATTCAAGCTAAATATAATAATATTCATAGTTAAATACATTCGGCAAATATAAGAATAGAGTTAAGATAAGAGTTTATATCACGTAAAGCTCCAAAAACGATATAGCGACGCGCGCTCGCGTTACTTGTTGAAGTCCCTGTCTACACTCAAATCTAACCGATACTAGGACAGGTTTGGGCTGAGCCCCACATTTTTACAACGTCTGACTCCGCCCCTGCCTACCGCCACAAATAGAATCACATTCTGTGGGAAACACTGGGTTGATATATCTAAATGTCACCACACGGTCAGTAGTTTAAGGTGGAAGTAACACCTGGACCCCCCCCCCCCCCCCCCTCCCCAAGATAACAGGTAATCTTCTCATGCTTCGTACCAGCATCTGCCTCGCCTTCTGTCAGTCTCCAGACCAGCCGTGTTGATTCAGATACGACCTCTTTAAACTAATCGTCTCCATCAATCAACTAAGTGCATGTTGATGTCACAATTTGCAAGCACCCCAAAGGACTCCATTGCAAAGTGTATTATGTATTTTTACATTGACACAGAAATATAAACGTGTATGTATTCTGCAGTTTCTTCAGTGGCTTTGAAGCTTTGCATTTGCTCAAAAAAGTATTTCTACTTTTGCTTTTGTCATTTTCTGTAACTCATGTTTTCTATCTCATTGCCTCACTTGGACCAGAATAATACATATAGTAATACTAGATAATAGACTAGTTTGGTATCACAATCTAAATGCATATCGATAATTGTCTATATATATACAGCTGATTATTGATTGGCTACCATTTACATACGAACATGCTGTAGTTATTGTAGTCTTTGGCATTAAACCTCGCCGTAGAAATGCTTTTAGTTTCTTAGGCTGAGTGTTGTTCTGGTCCAGTGTGAGGGGAGGTGCTGCTATCTGACTATGCTGCTGTGTTTCTCTGCTCTCTCTCTCTCTGCTGGGTCTCTCTCTCATACCGTTCATATCCCTTTCCAGGCTGGATTGATGTCACCTGGGATGCCGGTGGCTCAAACTCTTACCGTATGGGTGCTGAAGGAAAGTTTGACCTCAAGCTTGCGCCAGGGTACGACCCTGAGACTGCGCCGTCACCCAAACCTGTCTCATCCACTGTTTCAGGCTCGGCCGCGCAGTCCTGGAGCAGCCTGGTGAAAAATAACTGTCCGGACAAGGGAGGCTCATCCTCGGTGGGGCCGCCCAGCTCCTCCAGCAGGAAGGGCAGTAGCAGCTCCGTGTGTAGTGTGGCCAGCAGCAGCGACGTCAGCCTGGGCTCTGCGAGGCTGGAGCGCAGGGCCGAGGGTCTGCTGCTGGAGCAGGGGGGGTTGCTGGGAGGAGGAGGGGGGGGGACCCCAGAGGGGCAGGAGCCCATCGTGGTGCTGTCCTCGGCCGAGGCGGGTTCAGGATCCAGCACCAGCACCCTGACCGCGGACACGGCCAGCGACAACGCGGACAGGAAGGGCGCCGCCGACGGAGCCTCGCGGCAAGGCGGGGCCTCCAGCACGGCGGCCGACGCGGCCATCTCCATGGGGCTGGTCAGCGTCAGCTCCCCCGACGTCAGCTCCGTCTCCGAGTCCTCCGGCAAGGACGCGCCGTCCCAGAGGCCTCTCTGCCCCGCCGCCAGCGCCCGGCTCTCCGTCAGCTCCCTGCTGGCGGCGGGCGCCCCCATGAGCTCCAGTGCCAGCGTGCCCAACCTGTCGTCCCGCGAGGCCAGCCTGATGGAGTCGTTTGTCAGGCGGGCTCCCAACATGTCGCGCACCAATGCCACCAACAACATGAACCTGAGTCGTAGCAGCAGCGACAACAACACTAACACCCTGGGACGGAACGTGATGAGCACCGCTAGTGAGTACTCTGGAATACCGCTGTAACGCAGTACGGTCGTCGCCCAGTAACACTACTACTTGTACTGCAGTTCCACTCAAGTTTGTCTACGGTGATACCCGTCGTGTCCTGCTTTCCTATCATACAGGACGATAGGATGGCTCACTCTACCAGTTTATTTGTTTTGGTTTTTCCTTCTGATAATACAAATAATATGTTCATTTATCAGACGATTCTATTCAAAACAATAGCGGCATTTAGCCGTTTATCTACAAGGGGAGATTTGAACCTGCAACCTCTTGATTTGCAGTCAAATGCTGTACAACCCACGCCCCCTTTGCTTGCTCTGGCTTATTTTTGGAGCTGAGGGTCAACCCACTGGCCATCTGCCCGTGTTCCTGGCCTCCTGGGGTTTCAGTGGAAAGTAAAACGTAGCTGATGTTTGTCCAGTAATCCCATTCAGGGGCGTTGTTTCCTGTTGGCCCTCTGGCTGCAGGGGCTGTCTGAGCACAGGTACACAGAGCGTGCTGTAGTGGTAGCTAGCAGGGCTGGCTCAGTACTGGTACTACCACCCGCTTGACTTTGACAAACTAACGGCCTTTTTGTTTGTTTGCAGCTTCTCCTCTCATGGGTGCTCAGAGCTTTCCTAACCTCACAACCACCGGCACCACCTCAACCGTTACCATGTCAACATCCATAGTAACCAGCAGCAATAACGTAGCCACAGCCACCACAGGTTTGTCTGTGGGCCAGTTGCTCAGCAACACGCTGACGACCAGCCTGACCTCCACGTCTAGCGAGAGTGACACAGGGCAGGAGGCCGAATTCTCCCTCTATGGTAGGACACCCCGGAGTTCTATTACCCCACCTTCTCTCTCCTCTATGATGGGACACCCCAGAGTTCTGTTCTACCCCCCTTCTCTCTCCTCTATGATGGGACACCCCAGAGTTCTGTTCTACCCCCCTTCTCTCTCTGCTATGATGGGACATCCCAGAGTTCTATTACCCCCCCTATCTCTCCTCTATGATGGGACATCCCAGAGTTCTATTACCCCCCCCCCATCTCTCTTCTATGATGGGACATCCCAGAGTTCTATTACCCCCCCTTCTCTCTCCTCTATGATGGGACTTCCCAGAGTTCTATTACCCCCCCTATCTCTCTATGGATGTAGGGATTTGAGGATACATTAGAGGCTGCTCCATCACTATAATCTTAAAAACACTCCACTATCCCCTCCTCCTGTGTCCTACTAACATGCTTCTCCGTAGCCTGACTAACCTCCATTTTGAAACACTAGTGTATTCTCATAGTCTTACTGTATACTAAGCCAAATCACAGTTTGGCTGCTTTTCTCAGACAGAAACATGCACTTTTAATCCCCTCATAGAGGTAGTGACTAGGCTGACCTAGTTGGCTTTGGAACTGTGAACAGCAGGATTCCTGGGAAGGAAAAATATTTAACTCAAGCAGTGCAGCAAGTTTCCTCTCCTTCTAAGATTTCTGATTGGCTCTCCGTTCTCCTCAGACTTCCTAGACAGCTGCCGTGCCAACACCCTATTGGCTGAGTTAGAAGATGAAGAGGACCTGCCCGAGCCTGACGATGACGATGACGAGAATGAAGATGACAATCAGGAGGACCAGGAGTATGAGGAAGTTCTGGTACGCTCCAGGGTAACCCTGGGTTACCACACACACTTCAATAGGGTAAACCTGGGTTTCAATAGGGTAAACCTGGGTTTCAATAGGGTAAACCTGGGTTTCAATAGGGTAAACCTGTGTTTCCACACACATTTCAATAGGGTAAACCTGGGTTTCAATAGGGTAAACCTGGGTTTCAATAGGGTAAACCTGTGTTTCCACACACATTTCAATAGGGTAAACCTGGGTTTCAATAGGGTAAACCTGTGTTTCCACACACATTTCAATAGGGTAAACCTTGTTGCACTTTCTATACCACTACCAAACCTGTTGTTGATGCATGTCTCCCTGCCAGCCTCAGAACAGTTGTCTGATAAGGCAGACCCTGATTAAGGCCAGTTATAGACTAAGATTAGTCTGTGTTTGGGGAAACAGGTCTTGAAACCTTCTGTTACAACTGGTCTCTTTTTTGTTTTGTTTTTTAAGGTACTTGTGACATGCTTTAATGTGTCATCTCCTACTTCAGTGCTATTTTAAAATGTTTTGCACACCTGGAGCTTTGTTTGAGGGAAACTTGATCACAACAAAGCCTTAAAGTCTAAACTTGGCCCTCATCTTGCACATGTAAATCTAACTCAAACGCACCCAGTGTTTTTCCTCTTATTTAAATATCTGTGTATTGCATGTTTGCCTGACCTAAATCAAGCCTAATCCTGGAATAAAAATAAGTACAGGATATCCAGTTCACCTAAGAGCAGAAGCTCCACGCAAAACCTTCCCAGTTTTCTAGGGTGTCTGTCATTGGCTCCTGCTCGTTCTTAAAACCTGCCCTTGAAAATCACAACAGAAGACTATTGGCATTAATGGATGGAAAATAAATCACATCTGTTGGGGAAATATCAAGACGTGTGAGTTGGCTCCTCGTAGCTCCAGATTGAGTCTCTGACCCCCCTCAGTAAACAGTCCTTGGTGACAGACGCACCATGAACAGGCACAGCTTGTGGACCGCCATTCCCGTCTTAAAACACCCAGACGGAGGAGATGATGTAGTGTACCTCGTCCTCAGGCTTGATCTGTGTTCATATCTGCTTCCCCATATACCTAAAACAGGGGTAGGCAACCCTGGTCCTGTTTCCCTGCTCCAGCACACCTGATTCAAATGAATGGTCATTACCTGGCTTCCACAGAGCTTGATAACAACACATCCATTTGAATCAGATGTGTTGGAGCAGGGAAACATCTAAAACATGCAGGACAGTGGCACCTGAGCACCAGGGTTGCCTGTCCCTGTACTTACTGTAAGTCGCTCTGGATAAGAGCGTCTGCTAAATGACTAAATCTAAGAGACGTGTTGTGGTTGTGGTGAGTTTCAGGAGGAGGAGGAGTATGAAACCAAAGGAGGTCGTCGTAGGACCTGGGACGACGACTTTGTCCTGAAGCGACAGTTCTCCGCCCTGGTGCCGGCCTTTGACCCCCGGCCTGGACGCACCAACGTCCAGCAGACCACTGACCTGGAGATCCCTCCCCCAGGTAGGCACACCCGTGTTGTCACCACCCCAACGCTTGGACTAACACTGACACACACACACACACACACCAGGGTCTGAGCGGTTCCAGATCGTCCTGTCTCTCCGCCCCCCCCCCCCCAGGTACCCCTCGCTCGGAGGTGCAGGAGCAGGTGGAGTGTGCCCCCTCCCCCCACCTGGCCCTCATCCTGAAGGTGGCCGGCCTGGGCACCACCCGGGAGGTGGAGCTGCCTCTGTCTCACTACAAGTCCACCATCTTCTACTACGTCCAGAAGCTGCTGCAGCTGTCCTGCAGCGGCTGCATCAAGTCAGACAAGCTCCGCCGCATCTGGGAGCCCACGTACACGTAAGCAGAGAGAAACGTGGCAAAATGGAGATTTACATTTTACATTTAGTTATTTAGCAGATGCTCCTATCCAGAGCGACTTAGTAAGACAGTAAGTACAGGGACATTCCCCAGAGGCAAGTAGGGTGAAGTGCCTTGCCCAAGGACACAACGTCATTTCACACTGCCGGGAATCAAACCGGCAACCTTCTGATTAATCGCCCGATTCCCTAACCGCTCAGCCATCTGAAATTTAATTGAAGGATACCTTTTTCTGAGGCTCAGGCGCTCCTAATGGATCATAGACTATAGATATATTCTCTCTATCACTCTGTTCTGGGCTGCCACAGTGGCACAATACAAGCTCTGGTCTTGTCTTACTAAAACATGACCAAGCTCCAAACTTAACTGTCAGTGGCTAGTTCGTTTCCAGCTTTTTCACAAGGTTGGGGTTGTTTGTCAAAAATAAATGATTCTAATGTCCTTCCTTGTTCTGTGTCCCCAGCATAATGTACAGAGAGATGAAGGACTCTGACAAAGAAAAAGAAAGCGGGAAGATGGTAACTACTTCCTGTCCCTTCCATCCATCCTCCTTCTTTATTCCCCCTGTGGCTGTTTTACCAATGTGTAAAGATACTACCTCTGAAAGCGATGGACAGACAGGCAGTCAGAGCTCACTAAACAGAGACTGAAAGCCAGTAGTCATTCTGTGTGTAGTAGCCTTAGCAGTAACTGCACGGGCGCCACCTAGTGGCTCAGCTACTGTACTGCATGTGTGTTGCGACTTGCAAGACGTCCCCAGTCAGGAAAGACCAACATTTGGTTTTTCCTGTTGTAGGGCGGCTGGTCTGTAGAGCATGTGGAACAGTTCCTTGGCACAGATGAGTTACCAAAGAATGACTTGATAACCTTCCTGCAGAAGAATGCAGACTCACCTTTCCTGCGCCACTGGAAATTAACCGGCTCTAATAAAAGTATTAGGAAAAACAGAAATTGTTCTCAGCTCATAGCTGCATACAAGGTAGAGAACGGCATCAGATGATATATCTATTATTATATCTATATTTACTTTTTTCTTTTATGTACTGTTTTGTACTGTTTGCTGTTTCTTTTCCTTCCTTGCTTGACTGTCACATGTGTAGCTAGCTTGTAGACCAGTTACTGTGTCTTGTGGCTTTTATTAACCTACATGTCTGGCTTCTCTGTAAAAAAAAAAATATTGCATCATTTATTATTCCTATTCTTATCATGATTTCTGATCAACTTCATTGTGATTGTTTTGTTTAATCGACATGTTATATTTGTCCATATGTGAAATAGATGTACATATTAGATATATTGTGGGGTGTATATGGAGATAATGATGGTAAATGAGGCATCAGTCAGGGAGAGTTCCAGTATTAAGAGCCAGGCTTTCCTTCAGGAGAGGGCAGCGTACAGGAACATTCCAGACAGGCATGACTGGAGCTTGAATGGATCATCGTGGTCCAGTGTCTCAGACACAGGTTAAGACTAGTCTAAGATTTTGGACATTGGAAAATACTTCTTGGTTCAGACTACTTTGTAACCTGTGTCTGGTAAACTGACCACATCTTGACCACCTGTTCCGCCACGATGCCCTTTTCTGAACTCAGATCCCAACGCTCCACCTACCTGTGTGTCCCTGGAGGGGTCGTCCCCTGACCCCTAACTTGAAACCCTGACCCTTCATGTCTAACCCCTGACCTGTGCCCCCTGCAGGACTTCTGTGAGCAGGGCAGCAGGTCTGGGGGGCTCAGCCCCGGCTCTCTGGGTGTGCTGCAGATCAGTGACATCCTGGGGGCAGCCAGGGAGCCAGCGCAGGCCAAGGCAGGCTGCAGTCAGAGCGCCTCCTGTGGCGTGGAGGACGTACTGCAGCTGCTCCGCATCCTGTTCATCATTGGTGGAGACCCTGCGACTGGGCGCACGCTGCAGGAAGGTACGGCAGACCAAAGATGTCCACCTACAGCAGCCATCTTAAACTGCCGGACCGCGGGCCACTTCCGGTCCCCCTCTCCCTACGGCCTGCTACATGATGCCGAAAATATAATATAATCCCGTCCCCCTCCCCCCAAAAAATAGTATTATTTTTACTAGTAGTTTTATATAAAACTAGCCTCTTGGAACGTATATGAAAGTACTAGTAAAAATAATGCTATTCCGCGGACCGGAAGTGGCCCGTGGGGCCGGCAGTTTGAGATCCCCTGACCTAGAGCCTCTTCGAAGCACCTCTTAACCCTCGGGTCTCCCGAAGTTTGTCCCACAACTCGTCTCCTTAATGTCTTGTCTGTTATTGCGGCCTAGACGTGGACGACCTTCAGTTCAATGCTTCTCCTGAGGAGTTCACCAGCAAGAAGGTGACGACCAAGATCCTGCAGCAGATCGAGGAGCCTCTGGCCCTGGCCAGTGGTGCTCTGCCTGACTGGTGTGAGCAGCTGACCAGCAAGTGTCCCTTCCTCATCCCCTTCGAGACCAGACAGCTCTACTTCACCTGCACTGCTTTCGGGGCATCCAGGTCTGTTCTGCCTCGTGACACACTTGTCCTCCCTGGTCATGGCGTCCCTGTCTGTGTGTCTGATGCTGACCCGAGGTTCTGCCTGTTCCGTCAGAGCCATCGTGTGGCTGCAGAACCGCCGCGAGGCCACCATGGAACGTTCCAGACCGTCGACCACGGTGCGTAGAGACGACCCAGGAGAGTTCCGCGTGGGCCGGCTGAAACACGAGAGGGTCAAAGTGCCCCGCGGCGAGAGCATGATGGAGTGGGCGGAGAGCGTCATGCAGATCCACGCCGACAGGAAGTCGGTCCTGGAGGTGAGATGTAACAATGTGTAACTGGGTTTGTCAAGAGTACCAAATTGAACCCTGGACTGTGTGAAATGTTGTACACTAGGCAGATGGCATATCAAGTAGGGCACTGAGAGCAACCACGTGCACACTCTGGTTTCTGGGCAATTCAAACCAAGAGACACCACAGTCTTCCAGGTGCAGGTGAAGCTTGTCTTGTAGGAGTGTGCTTTTGCTGTAGGTGCATGGCTTTCGAAGTTGGAAGTTGATCATCATGGTTAATTCTGTTGACATTAAATATGGTCTCTGTTTATGCCTTTCTCTCCCTCTCTCTTTGCCTCCCTGCCTCCCCCTCTCCCTGCCTCCCCCTCTGCCTGCCTGCCTCCCTCTCCCTGCCTCCCCCTCTGCCTGCCTGCCTCCCTCTCCCTGCCTCCCTCTCTGTCTCCCTGCCTCCCCCTCTCCCTGCCTGCCTCCCCCTCTCCCTCCCTGCCTCCATCTCTCCCTGCCTCCTTCTCTCTCTCCCTGCCTCCCTCTCTCTATCCCTGCCTCCCCCTCTCCCTGCCTGCCTCCCCCTCTCCCTCCCTCCCTCCCCCTCTCCATGCCTCCCTCTCTCCCTGCCTCCCTCCCTCTATCCCTGCCTCCCTCTCTCCCTGCCTCCCCTCCTCCCCCCAGGTGGAGTTCCAGGGCGAGGAGGGGACAGGACTGGGGCCCACGCTGGAGTTCTATGCTCTGGTGGCAGCCGAGTTCCAGAGGACCTCCCTTGGCATCTGGCTATGTGACGACGACTTCCCTGACGACGAGTCCAGACAGGTAACCATGGCTACAAATGTTGAGGAATTACTGAGTAACATGAGGAGCATTGGTTCGTTAGATCTCAGTGACACATGTAGTAGAGCCCAAACGCACTCCAGAGAAGATCATTTGTTGTAGTGCTCTTCAGATTAGTTAATGTGTTTGTGTTTTGTAGGTGGACCTGGGTGGCGGTCTGAAACCCCCTGGGTACTACGTCCAGCGTTCCTGTGGCTTGTTCCCTGCCCCCTTCCCCCAGGACAGCGCTGAATTGGAACGCCTCTACAAACTCTTCCTCTTCCTGGGAGTGTTCCTGGCCAAATGCATCCAAGACAACCGATTGGTTGACCTCCCCATCTCCCGCCCCTTCTTCAAGCTGCTCTGCATGGGTGACATTAAGTCAAATATGAGCAAGCTGCTTTACCAGTCACGTACCGGGCCTCACGGTGGGTCACACTTCCACGACCCGGACCGTCACTTCCTGTCCGAGATCCAATCAGAGGCCTCGACGGAGGAGAGCCAGGACACTTACTCTGTGGGAAGCTTTGATGAGGACTCAAAGTCAGAGTTCATCCTAGACCCCCCTAAGCCGAAGCCCCCAGCCTGGTACCATGGAATACTCACCTGGGAGGACTTTGAACTGGTCAATCCTCACAGGTACAGGACACTCCCTGCCTCTCATACAGAATATTTCAAAAGCTTGCTTGTAACAAACACAAGTGTTGCCTGTAACAACTTTCTATAAATTACTTTAATTTATCAGTAGTCTTCAATGCCAAGTCACAGTGTGTGCCTGCTTCTCAACATGCCCTCTCCTCCTCCACTTAGGGCTCGTTTCCTTAAGGAGCTGAAGGAGTTGGCTGTGAAGAGGAGGCAGATCCTGGGCAACAAGAGTCTGTCTGAGGATGAGAAGAACACTCGCCTGCAGGACCTCATGCTGAAGGACCCCATGGGCGTCGGATCCCCCCTCAGTATAGACGATCTGGGGTAAGGCCCTTCCCCTGCACCCCTCCTCTTACACCACCCCTTCAGGCCCTTCCCCTGCACCCCTCCTCTTACACCACCCCTCCTCTTACACCACCCCTTCAGGCCCCTTCCCCTGCACCCCTCCTCTTACACCACCCCTCCTCTTACACCACCCCTTCAGGCCCCTTCCCTTGCACCCCTCCTCTTACACCACCCCTTCAGGCCCTTCCCCTGCACCCCTCCTCTTACACCACCCCTTCAGGCCCTTCCCCTGCACCCCTCCTCTTACACCACCCCTTCAGACCCCTTCCCCTGCACCCCTCCTCTTACACCACCCCACACGGCCCTCTGTGAAGTCTCCCGAACCCCCGGGAGCCGACCTGACGCTAGCCTTACCCCGTAGACCCCTGGGCTTGGCCCTATTCCACACCATGACTCCTAACACCCATCCTCTGTCCATCCCCTGCAGGCTGAATTTCCAGTTCTGCCCCTCCTCCAAGGTGCACGGCTTCTCTGCTGTGGACCTGAAGCCCAATGGAGATGACGAGGTAGGGGACAAGAAAGTAACTGACATTCTGTCTTTGCCTGGGTTTACCTTAGCAGCTCCACAGGGAGCTAGATGTGGTTGTACAGAAGAAGCATCAGATAGACAGTGTTGTAAAACCCCTCTCCCCCCTCACCTGTCTCTCCAGATGGTGACCATGGAGAATGCAGAGGAGTACGTGGAGCTGATGTTTGACTTCTGCATGCACACCGGCATTCAGAAACAGATGGAGGCCTTTAGAGGTAAGACTGAACACATGGAACAAGCTCCGATTCAACCTGATACGTTTATGAGGATGTCGATTCACTTGGTTTAATGATTACGTTTAAACTAAGTCGCACTACTGCCTCTGCTCTCTCCTCAACCTCACACCGGTCCTCTTTTCTCTGACGTTTCCTCCTCCAGAGGGCTTCAACAGGGTCTTCCCCATGGAGAAACTCAGCTCATTCAGCCACAAGGAGGTGCAGATGATCCTCTGTGGGAACCAGTCTCCTTCCTGGACCTCGGAGGACATCGTCAATTACACCGAGCCCAAACTGGGATACACAAGGGACAGGTACACACACACACACTGGTTTTTGTTTTTCTCTGACTGTTGCACATTTATCAGATCGAAAGATTAGATATTTATGTTACCGAATATGTAACATGCACGCTGAATTGTGTTAACTCTAAATAATGCAAAATGATGTAAATAAGGAGTGTCTAAAATGTATGGTTTTTAGTTTTTTTTTCTGGTTGTTGCACATTTATCAGATCGAAAGATTACATATTTATTTTAAAATGTGTGGTTATTTGTGCATGGTAACACATCCGCCACACGTTTGGCTTGTCTCCCCACAGCCCCGGGTTCCTGCGCTTCGTCAGGGTTCTCTGTGGCATGTCGTCAGACGAACGGAAAGCCTTCCTCCAGTTCACGACCGGCTGCTCGACGCTGCCCCCTGGGGGCCTCGCCAACCTGCACCCACGCCTCACCATCGTCCGCAAGGTAACGCCTCAAACACACGTGTCAAGACAAGTCCTCTCTACTTTGAGAACCACCGGGAAAGCAGGGTGAAGTGTCTTGCCCAAGGAAACAACATAATTTTGTACGGCCAGGAATCGAACCGGAAACCATCTGAGTAATAGCCCGATTCCCTAACCGCTCAGCCATCTGCCTCCCTTACACTCCCTTAACTTACTATGTGTTTGGGCCCCTCTCTTCAGGTGGATGCCACAGACTCTAGCTACCCATCGGTCAACACATGTGTGCACTACCTAAAGCTGCCAGAGTATTCCTCTGAAGACATCATGAGAGAGCGCCTCCTGGCAGCAACCATGGAGAAGGGCTTCCACCTCAACTGAGCATGCTCTGTCTCCCCCCTCACCTGACTGACCAACATCGCCCCCTGGTGGTGGAGACGAAGCCGTGTCGTGTTTTTGTTGCAGAATAAACAAACAAAGCTGTGCTCTCTGATGAGATCCCCCCCCCCTCTGCCCCCACCAACCTCCCCATCCCCCCCCTTTGCACCCCCATACACACCCGTTAAGACAAAGTCAAATGAAGACTCCACTAGCTACTGAAAAGGTCTGCAACCCCCATCTCCCCTCTGCCTCCCTCCTCTCACCACCATTCCCTCACCCCTGGACACTTTACCGCTTCAAAGGTTTGACCGACTGGGAGTCAGGGCAGTTCTCCTGCAGTGTTTACTTCTCTCAACCATAACTCTGGCTGTGCTGCGAACATATGTGTAAAAGTTATCTGTAGTTCTTTTGGTTTTCAGACACCCATTGACTTTTTCCCCACATTGTGGGCCCCATTCACCCCCAGTCTGAGGGAGGATATCCACCTGCTTCTGTAGAGCTAACTGCTGTAGAGTGTTTGGGCATCCTTCTCTCCCCATCCCTGGTTTTAAGTTTTACTAGTGCCTGCCTTGTTTGGATATTAGGATTTATTTTGTTTCCTTCCTTTTACTTCTTAAAACGGCATACAATCATGCACATGCTTATTATTTTCTTCCTCCTTTTCATTTTGCTTTCGTTACAGTGTGAGTATGTTTTTGTCCATTACCCTGCTATAAGGATCACATGATCAAAGTCCCAGAGTGCATCTGTGTCATTTTACAATGAAGCTATAGAGGCAAAAACACTGGTTCTGTGTGCAAGGCACATTTAAGGAAAAAAAAGCAAGCTATGCTTTCCCTTGTATTTTCTTTGTATATTATAAACATTTATTTAACTCAAGTTGCAGTTTGAAGTAAACAGATATTTTCAAATGTGTATGCTCCAAAAAATAATCATTAAAATGTTTGCAAAGTATAAAACGTGTCATGTCTTAGTTTTGGTTTTTATTTATAAAAAGGTAAATCATCATATATAAAAAGTAATCAATAACAGGAAATACAGTAGATCACATGAAAATGTTACAAACTATATCCACAAAATGTATTTACTTCTAGGTTTTAAAAAACAGCCGTTATGAGTCAGCCATCTTGTCCAGGGCCAGCAGAGGAGCCAGAATGCGGTTCTTGTTAGTTTCCACGATGTGGCCGTTCTGAATCATCTCATCCAGTATGATGTGCACCTTGTCCAGGTTGAACATGATCTGGGCTACAACTCAGGAAATCAATAAAGCCCCATTTTACGACACATTAGGCATATATAGACAGACAAGTTTATGGGTTAGGCTTACACGTTCCAGAGGTCCTATTTCCTCCTAATCTATTCATGTGTAAAGGATACATCCAGTTCACTCTGTTGGAAAAAGAGGAAATACAAATCAAATAAACCCAATTTATAATAATTTGCTATACAGACCAAGAACACTTAGTTGTAACAGCACCTGAACTCACCACACGACTGAAGTACTTGTCAAGAACTTCCACAAAGTTGTGGACCAGTTCATAGATGGACAGCTCATTCTGTGGAGAGATTATCCCACTAAGAAAATCGTAATTATGTATATGTGTACTGTATATTTTAAACCATACATGCTGTCACACGCAAATATGATTCATCTATGGATTCAATTGAACCTTGTGTCCTCTCCTGGACGATTTCTCACCTCTGAACCACTGATGCCGACCACTATAAACAGGGCGGCATACTGACGGTACACCAGCTTGAAATCCTTGTATTCCACAAAGGAGCACTGGAAAGGCACCAGACTAAGCACATTAGTGAAAGTACAATTTAGACCTTGAGACTTAGGTGAGGCTGCAGCAGTCAGTTTGAGAAGGCTCTGCAGTAGATTATTGTTACAGTACGTAATACAATACGTTATCCACTACCCTAACAGCTTAAAGGCCTGAATGTGCTTGAGAGAGCAGACCTCCTCTTTTTTGCGTGACAGACATCCCTTCACCACGTCAGCTTCAAGGGGCGCTCTCTTAACCACCTCCACGGCCTCGTAGTACTTGGACAGCCGGGTCTGCCCCTGTTTGTTTACCATCAGCAGGAACTTGATCATCGTGTACACCTACGGGCATAGGGGTGTGGAGGTGGGGGTTAAGTATTCGTAAACAAAACAAGGCATACAGTGTTCTTTACCGTTTACACAGAAACACCACCGCAAGCTGTAGACACTGACCAAACAGCTAAACTTAAGCTTCCACAGAATAACTCTATAGACACACGTCTAACAAAGATCACAATGTTAACGCCCACTGTGTTTCACTGCATATTTCAAACGTACATTTAGCTACTTCTGGTTGTATCGGGGTCCACTGGTTTCTTGGTCCATTTCCTAGCAAGCGCCGGACAGTAGATTGTCAAACGCATGCTCAGTAATGTCAGTCGATGACAGGAAAAAGGGTGAATAACTCCCGCCATGCAGTGCGGCCCAGTTCTCCCTCACCCCCGCAGTAAGGAGAGACATCCAGGGAAAGGAGTAATGGCGGTCGGCAAATCCGTACACTGACACCAAATCCAAAACATACCTCCAACTCATCATTGCCTGCGAGGCACTTCAGGCAGAACAACGGTCGACTTCTGACGAAAATACTGAGCTGAGACAGGGGAGGGGGACAAAATCCAACGGCAAATTGTTGGGACTTTCTCTGTCTTAAAAATGGATGAACACCCTGGCGGAGGAGTTGGAATGGCCGCCCCAAGACAGCAGCAGCAACAGCCGCAGCAAGGGAATAACAACAACGTTAATCCCCAAATCGGTGGCGGAGGAAGCGCAGTGATGGCGCTACAGCAGCAAGACGAGATGCCTCGGCCACAGCAATATACTATCCCTGGTATTCTACACTACATTCAACACGAATGGGCCCGATTTGAGATGGAGAGGGCTCATTGGGAAGTGGAGAGGGCCGAACTTCAGGTAATGTTAGCTTGCGACTGCTACGGCAGATCCGCTAAATAGCTAGCACAAGGCTAGCGCTGACCAGATCTGTCTGCGTTGTTGTGATAGCTGGATAGCTATTGTAACGCTATTTCAATGTATTTTGTTACAGATTGTAACCTACGTTTATCACATCCCACAATCATTTGACATCCTATTTCTCCTTTAGTAAGGGGACTAGACTAGCTAGTTTATCTAGCTACATGATATTAAGTAGTCTAGTTGAAGCAAGAGCTCGTGCGTTGTGATGCCATGGCTAGCCAACGCAACCATCTCTCGCCAGCTAGTTCTGCGTTTTGGATCTCTCACCCGTTCGTGGGATTAAACTCTGCGACTGTGATAGTCTGTTTGTCTATGCATTTTAGAACCAAAATATTTACACTGTATAGGGAAGATATGAAACCGAATTTAGATGACAGTCTACTAGTACTAGTCTGTGAGTGCAGCCATTTTAGTGTGGTCATTATGGCGTCGTTTTGGCTGGATAATTTTGCTAGCTAACATTAGCAACTCTCCTTAGCTTTAGCTACAGCTGTGTAAACATTCAGCGTGTTTGTAAAAATAGCTAGCTTGATAACGCGTCTTGGTTAGTTATATGTCTGTATAGCTAGCTAGCTATAACCCTCCAATGACGGTAGACTGTCAATATTTAACGACTAATTTTCTTAGCCACATTAATCCAGCTAGCAAAGATATCTGGCAAGGCCTCAGTGTCTGCCTCACGAAGCCACTAATTTTGGCAAGCAGGCCAAAGTTGCTAGCTGCTTAACATTAAGAGTATTTTAAGTCTATCACACCGTTTAGTCAGCATTGTATCTAACCCTGGTACTAGAAGTACCGTATTGTTCAAGCGACAGTTGACACATTTCAGAATACAGTGGTTGTTGCCTTAAAGTGGTTCCAGCGAGGTGTTGAAATGAAAGGGGTGGATAACACTGCTTTGTTCGAACACACCCCATGACTGAAGTGGAGGCTGGCAGGCAATGAGTGAGCCTCTGTGGATGTTTGTTAAGAGTGCCCTGTGCTGACTTGCTCAGTGACACATACCTACAGCATGACTCCACCTCTGACCATAGTGATAAAGCGGAGCTGTCAGGAGATTGGAATGGACACAAACTGTCTTAGGCATCCCCCTCATTCAAAATACAACTGGCAAACAAAGTCAACAGTCTATGAGATTCCCATTCCTTTCTTATGTAGTACTTTAATCGTTTTATGTTGTACAGGATCCTGGCAAAGTCAACAGCTTGTCACTCTTAAATGGTATTAGTTTCACTGGATGGTCTACATAAGGGGGGGGGGGGGGGGGGGGGGGGGCAGGTGACCTTGTTTTGGTTGGGCTTACTCCTTTTGGTGCCAGTACCACACCAAGCAGCTCTGTTAGTTAACCCCAATCACTTCAATGTCTTCAATGGTGTCACACCAGATCTGGAAATAGCCTAACCAGAGCCTATCTGGGTTAAATCTGTCTTTCCAGGTCACTGAGTCTGTCAGGCCGGCAATACTTGGGGCTCTTACCAGCCCTTGCTTACAGCTTCCCCACTAGTCTGGCCTCAGCCTGGAACAAGACAGGCTAATGACATCCTTCTTCCCCTTCCCTTCAGAGGGTCTAGATGTGAATGAACCTTGATGGGAATGATAAAGAATTGCTATAATTGTATGTAGGCATGTGTATTTTAATAGCTGTTGAGTAGCCCATTTTGTGAAATTTGGTGCCATACCAGCTTCCAGTGAATGGTTGATTTGTATCATACTGGAATTGGACAACGCACTCCTTGTTATCTCACTACAAACCCCTCAGTGATCATTTCTTCCGTTAGTTATGGAGTTTACAGTGGTATGTTGTATGTCATCCTTGTGCCCAGTTGAAGGAAAGAGGTTGTGAAGGTGACATAATGATGGAGAGGTGGCGAAGGGTGACATCATGACACTCAGGAACTACAGTGTTTCCTGAGGTGCTTCACTCACTCTCACTCACTCACTCTCGCACTCACTCACTCACTCACTCTCAGCCAGACAATCTTTACTGTCAGCTCTACCTTCCCTCTGCCTCTTTGTGTAGACTGAATAATTTTTATTTCTCCCTCTTTCTCTGTAATACTCCTTCTCTTTCTGCCTTTCTCACTGAGTTCTGGATCCTGGCCTAGCTGGCTGATAGTCATAAGTAGGCAGTCCCAGAATAGCTGCTGCTCCACATAGTCCACTTGGGACACTTTAAACTGTGGAAGGAAGAGCCTGGCTGGCTGTTACACACATGGGGGGCCTTCCAGTAGGGTGTTGAAAACTTGATTGTGGCGATAAAAAGACCTATACACTAGCGTATCGATGCAGAATACCTATGTCGTTCATGTCAGAGGAGGAGTAGACCAGGCAAACTGCTTTTCTAGTAACTTGTGTACCAAGAATAGGTGTAGTCCTGAAGCATGATACGTGTACCTTTTGGCGTGGAGAATGATCGTGTGATTGATTGGTCTCTAGGTCTGAGTGAGTCAGCGATTATTTGCGTCTCCATTAGGAAGGAGGCAGCTGTTAGGAGGAATGCTGCAAGGAGTTAGTTGTAACCATCATGGCTTCTCCTGCTCTCACAGCCCATAATATCCCTGTGTCAGTGCTGGTTTGGTCTGTGAGCTCACTGTGTCTCCACACTGGCCAGTAGGATTAGAGCCCAGTGCTGATTGCCCATGACCTCACCATGGATGCACATCAGCTCCACGCGTGAGGCTCTAAGTGCATACCTTGCGTACCTTGCCAAGAGAACAAATTCAACCTCTCTACCATATCGTCGTTTTTCACACTGTTGTTTTGCTGGTCACGGCCAGTTACATGGAAATGGCAGGTATGCATGTGTCTGATCTGTCACAGCCCACTGCAGCCTGTAGACTCAGTCTCCCAGGGCAGATCTTGTAGCAGACAGCCGTACACATGTAGCCCATGTTATATGGAACCCCAATACCTTGTTACCACAGCAACTGTGTGTTAAACTGACCTTAAAGGGGTGTGTTTCCATTTTCCTGTAAGGGAGAGCTGTAACTTGAGGATCCTGCAGCAGACCTGGTAACAGACAGACTGGCTGTGTGGTAGGGTGGGGCACAGGTGGCAGGGTAGGGCACAGGTGGCAGGGTAGGGCACAGGTGGCAGGGTAGGGCACAGGTGGCAGGGTAGGGCACAGGTGGCAGGGTAGGGCACAGGTGGCAGGGTAGGGCACAGGTGGCAGGGTAGGTACCCTTCTTTTATGTTATTTTTTTTAGGTTCTGCTTATTGGTTTCTATGTTACAAATCTGCAAGGACTTGTGGCTACCTGCCTGGGCCTGTTTTAGATAACCATGTCACACATCAACGCACAAGACATTTGATTACACATTACAACAACAGCGTAAAAGACAGACGGTTAACGGTCGAAAGTGTGGTTTCAATGTAACACGGAAATCGACAACAATTGTTTCACCAACTCAAGACATCGAGTCAATTATTTACTTATAGGAGAGCTGACATTACTTGTAGCTGTTTTGGCCGATGGTAGTCCGGCTGTTTAGCTGCCAAGCTAACCTCAGGGTAACTCAGCATTCTGATCCATTAGGTTAGATCTGTAAAATCACCTCAGCCCAAAAGAAGGTATTCAAAGCTATTTCATACACATTTATTTTAAATGGTGTTACTTGTTTACTCATTTATAACAAGTCAGTAAGACTTATTTAGTGAACTAAAAACTTCCCAACTGCCTTGCCAAATTGTTTTAGGCTGCATCATAGTGAGGGCAAGAATGTGTGCCTAGCTACAGAGAGAGAAACATGGATCATGGCATTTCTCATTTTTCTTCCATTGCTGCTTAGGCATTCTGAATGTTCCGAATAAATACATTTTTTTGTTACCTAAACATTTGTCCTCTATTTTTCACCTTTTTGGAACCGAAATTAGGAATCGAACAGAACCAAAACGAATAAGCAGAACCAGAATCTATCATATTAAAACGATGCCCAACAATACTAGCAGTTTAGGGCTATGGGGTTAGGGTAGTAGGCTAGGGGGAGCTGCGTTAGGGTAGCAAGATAGCGCCAGTGAGAAGACCGAGGGATTAGGCTGGCACAGAAGGGCTAGGACAAATGTAGAAAAGGGGCCATTGGGCCCCTGGTTGGCTGAGCTGGTTTCCAGAGTGTCCACAGCTCAGAGACAGATGGAGACAGCTGTTGTGGTCTCCTCCCTCTCGTCCCCCCCTGCTGTCTCCTCCTATGTACCTCCTGTGAGAGAAGGCATCTACATGCACCGAGCTACGCAGGTCCTGCAAACAAGCTGTTTGCTCTGGAGAGGAAGTCGGTTCTACTTGAGGGCCCTCTAAATGAGTATGTAGGTGACTGGATGGTTCAGCTCCAGTGTTAGACCCATGTCTAACACTGGGGGGGGTCTCCAGTGTTAGACCCCCCCCCCCCCCTCCCTCGTACTGTCTCCTGTTCCTCCCAGGTCCTGAAGCAGAGGAGCCGTCAGCGGCCTGTTATGTAAGACTGGGAGGGGCTCAGACCTAGAGTCACTGTGTCAGGGCACCCCACTTTCCCAGTTTCCATGACTACACCGCCTGAGTCAACCCCCAGTTTACCTGACAACAGCCTGGTCGCCATGGCACCATGGCAGCTTTCCTTTGAGTGTAGCGGGGCATCTAAAAATACCCCCTGCCTGCCATTACCCTGCCTTCCTGCTACAGTACCCTGCCTGGTGGCCTTCTAACAGTGTTGGGTTACACTGCCAGCTGCTCAGGAGCCCCATAGAGCACAGGGGAAGGGAGGGGGGGGGGTCAGAGGCAGAGGCAGATAGAGCTACCACAGGGCGATGGTACTGCAGAAGTTCAACACAATGCCCCCCCAGTGCTGCCCTGCATGACCCTTCCCCATAGCTGCGTGGTGGTCCTACCACCCTGGTGGTGAATAGCAGAACCAGTGTTGGTAGCCTTCTAGTGTGGTTCATCAGTTTCTGCCTGAGTTCTGTCACACACTGATCCTTACTTGCTATACGGCAGCGGGCCATTTGTGGCTCGGGTGTCCCATTCAGAAGTGATTGGGCCGATTGGTCTTGGTATCACACAGGGAGAGTCATCTGACACCGTAAGGCAGGTGATGTTCACTCATCTCCTAACCCTCTCTCGTCTTTCTCTCCCCCTCCCTGTTTCCTCTCCCCCTGTCCTTCTCTCCTCCAGGCCCGGATAGCATTCCTTCAAGGCGAAAGGAAAGGTCAAGAAAATCTAAAGAATGATCTAGTTAGAAGAATAAAAATGTTAGAGTATGCATTAAAGCAAGAAAGGTAAGTTGGTGACATGAACTTCATTTTTTGTCGTGGATGACAGAATGGAAACTGCTGTTGTCAGATATAGCATCATTATCTATTCTCATGATATTACATTTGTCACTTTCTTTCAGAGCAAAATACCACAAGTTAAAATATGGAACAGAGTTGAACCAAGGCGAGGTGAAGATGCCAAGCTTTGAATCAGGTACTGTAGACCTACACTAAAACCAGAATGGAGAGACCATCCTTTTAGAGACCATTTATGTCTACTCATTTTAAGGCTGTTTCATGGTGGTTTTGTCGTGTGTGTGATCCTTTAGAAGACACCAAAGACACAGAAGTCCCTGCCGTCCCTCAGAACAGCCAGCTCACTTGGAAACAGGGACGACAACTCCTCAGACAGTGAGTACACACACACAAACACACACACACAGCGAGCATTCAACTACAATATGGATAACTCTTTCAGAGATCATATGAGTATTTGCACCTCAACATGTCATGTTATTATTGCCCCTCGTCCCTGCCCCCCCAGGTACCTTCAGGAAGTAGGCTACACGGACACGATACTGGACGTGCGGTCCCAGAGGGTGCGGTCCTTACTGGGCCTGGCGGGCTCCGAGCAGAACGGCTCGGTGGAAACCAAGAACCTGGAACAGATCCTGAACGGAGGGGAGTCGCCCACCAAGAGAAAGGGACAGGACCTGAAAAGGTGCTGTAGATCCTGATGAGTACTAGCTAGCATGTTTACCCAGACTGGAAAATGCATTAGGAGAATCTAAAAAACCCTAACTGACGTACACAGTTTTAGCCGAAAAATTGCTTTTCTGATTTGAAACTGGCCAACATCACCTCACTAGATGAGTCGTCTGAGATCATAGCTAACTGTATCCTAGCTAATAGTTTCTGGCACCAAGAAAGCCAGTCATAATGTCCAATTCTGTCACCAGGAGCCCCGGGGACGTCCTCGAGACGTTTAACTTCCTGGAGAATGCCGACGACAGCGACGAAGAGGAGGACGAAGAGGGAGACCTGATGGAGGAGGAGTCAGACAGGACAATCAAACACAGGATAAAGAAACACAAGGTCAAGGTGATGATGAAAACACACACACATCCACGCACAGGAGATTAGGCCGGACGAGATGTATGAGAAAAAGCCGTTGAAAGTACTCGCTAACCAACAGGAAGTTAGACTAACGAATGTGTTTGTTCTTCTCCATTTGGTCTTTCTTCTTCCTCTCCTTCTCTCTCTCAACCCCTCCACTGTATCCATCTCTCTCTCTCTCTCTCTCTCTCTCTCTCTCTCTCTCTCTCTCTCTGTCTCTCTGTCTCTCTGTCTCTGTTCTTCCTCTGCGCTCCAGGTTGGTAACGAAGGCCTGGCGTCTGACCTTCCAGAAGACCCCGACACCGAGGAGGCTCTGAAGGAGTTTGACTTCCTGGTGGGCGCTGAGGATGGCGAGGGGGCGGGGGAGGCCCGCAGCTCTGGAGACGGGACCGAGTGGGGTAAGAAGAGGAGGCTGTCTGTGTGTGTGTCTTTGCCTTCCTAGGGAGGAGCTAGATGTTTGAGCATGGAGGCCCTGTGCTGCAGAGTGTGTTAGTGGAGCAGGGCCCTGCGCTGTGGAGTGTGTTAGTGTAGCAGGGCCCTGTGCTGTGGAGTGTGTTAGTGTAGCAGGGCCCTGTGCTGCAGAGTGTGTTAGTGTAGCAGGGCCCTGCGCTGTGGAGTGTGTTAGTGTAGCAGGGCCCTGTGCTGTGGAGTGTGTTAGTGTAGCAGGGCCTGTGCTGTGGAGTGTGTTAGTGTAGCAGGGCCCTGTGCTGCAGAGTGTGTTAGTGTAGCAGGGCCCTGTGCTGTGGAGTGTGTTAGTGTAGCAGGGCCCTGTGCTGTGGAGTGTGTTAGTGTAGCAGGGCCTGTGCTGTGGAGTGTGTTAGTGTAGCAGGGCCTGTGCTGTGGAGTGTGTTAGTGTAGCAGGGCCCTGTGCTGCGGAGTGTGTTAGTGTAGCAGGGCCCTGTGCTGTGGAGTGTGTTAGTGTAGCAGGGCCCTGTGCTGCAGAGTGTGTTAGTGTAGCAGGGCCCTGTGCTGTGGAGTGTGTTAGTGTAGCAGGGCCCTGCGCTGTGGAGTGTGTTAGTGTAGCAGGGCCCTGTGCTGCAGAGTGTGTTAGTGTAGCAGGGCCCTGTGCTGTGGAGTGTGTTAGTGTAGCAGGGCCCTGTGCTGTGGAGTGTGTTAGTGTAGCAGGGCCCTGTGCTGTGGAGTGTGTTAGTGTAGCAGGGCCCTGTGCTGCAGAGTGTGTTAGTGTAGCAGGGCCCTGTGCTGCAGAGTGTGTTAGTGTAGCAGGGCCCTGTGCTGCAGAGTGTGTTAGTGTAGCAGGGCCCTGTGCTGCAGAGTGTGTTAGTGTAGCAGGGCCCTGTGCTGCAGAGTGTGTTAGTGTAGCAGGGCCCTGTGCTGTGGAATCTCTGTAAAGGAGCCAGAGCTGTGTCAGCATTCCTTCTCCCTGCTGCATGGGATATTCTGAGCACACACGTACACACATATACATACACACGCGTGCGCACACACACACACACAGTCACTGGCCTGTAGGGCACACGCCACCCTCAGCCGAAGTTGCTCAACTGTTTACCAGTCCCCTCATGTCCAAAATGTGTGTCATGTAGAAATAGAGTATATGTGAGGATGTCTGTCTAACGTGGTTGTAGTAGTTTTTAGGTTCTTTATTGATCCCAAAGAGGGAACTGCAGTGTTGCAGCTGGCAAGAAGAGGAAATGGCAAAAAAACAGAATATACAAAATGCAGATATACAAACACCAAATATAGACCTAATGTTGTGTGAGCATTCTGTGTTCAGGCGCCTACATGTGCCATGTTGTTTACCTAGTCCTATCTCTCTCTGTCTGTGTGTGTGTGTGTGTCCGTATGTTTAGCGGAGCCTCTGCCCTTCTCAGGGGGGGGTAAGTCTTTCATCATGGGCTCTGACGAGGCGCTGGAGAGCGTCCTGGGGCTGGGTGACCTTGCTGACCTCACCGTCTCCAACGATGAGGCCGACTACAGTTATGATGTGAGGGCTCATGCACGTAAATACACACACACACACACACACACAGGCCATCCAGCATTTTCCAATCCCATCATGGACAACACCTGTCTCCAGTTCTCCATCCACACACTAACCATCTGCCTTCATCCCTCTCTGCCTCTCCCAGCTGCCGGCCAACAAGGACTCGTTCAGGAAGACGTGGAACCCCAAGTACACGCTGCGGAGCCACTTTGACGGCGTCCGCGCCCTGGCCTTCCACCCTGTGGAGCCCGTGCTGGTCACCGTGTCTGAGGACCACACCCTCAAACTGTGGAACCTGCAGAAGACCGTCCCTGCCAAAAAGCAAGTGGTTCACCCTCAGATGAGACGCTGTTCGCTTATTTACGCTTTCATGACTCGTGTTCTACAACTGTAATACACGTGTTACTGACTGGACGTGACAGGCTAACTCATTTACATTTAGTCATTTAGCAGACGCTCTTATCCAGAGTGACTTACTGTAAGTACAGGGACATTCCCCAGAGGCAAGTAGGGTGACGTGCCTTGCCCAAGGACACAACGTCATTAGCACGGCCGGGAATCAAACCAGCAACCTTCTGATTACTAGCCCAATTCCCTAACCGCTCAGCCACCTGACTCCACGGACAGGGACCTGGTAGCTGGCAGGGACATTCAGGCATGGTTGGCTCATCTGAAGTGGACAGCGTGGTGTGTGGTGGAGAACCTTTGCTAACTGTTCTGTGGTCTCTGTTCTGTAGAAGTGCCTCTTTCGACGTGGAGCCCATCTATACATTCAGAGCCCATGTGTAAGTACAGCCATACTACCAACTTCTCAGGCTATACAATGCTGTCTAATACATAATCCAGTATTATTTAAGACCCGTTTAATACCCATTTATGGTGTGTGTGTGTGTGTGTGTGAGAGATACTAAGTCCTCTCTCCTCTCCTCTCCAGCGGCCCTGTTCTGTCATTGGCTATGAGCTCCAGTGGTGAGCAGTGCTACAGTGGAGGAATCGACTCCACCATCCAGTGGTGGAATATCCCAAGCTCCAATGTAGACCCCTACGATACGTACGGTAAGAACACACACAGGAAGACCAGCTGTTTCCCTCTGGGACTGAAGAATACAGAGCCAGAGCATGTTTCCTGAGTGGTCTCTGTCACAGCCTGACCTCTCCTCTTCCTGACCCCTCCTTTTCCTCCTCCTGCCCCCTCCTCTTCCTCCTCCTGCCCCCCCAGATCCCAGTGTGCTGGCAGGCTCGTGGCTGGGCCACACGGACGCCGTGTGGGGGCTGGCCTACAGTGGCATCAAGAACCGGCTGCTGTCCTGTTCTGCCGACGGAACCGTCAAGCTGTGGAACCCCCAGGAGAAGAACCCCTGTGTCAGCACTTACAACTCAGACATGGGTGAGAGAGGAGCAGCTAGCCTGCCCTGGTCTGCCAGAGCGTGTTAACGATGTGAATGCAGTGTTCCCCTTGACAGCGTTGTAGTAACGTTCTCCCGTCTGGCCCTAAGAACACGGCATCCCCACGTCGGTGGACTTCAACGGCTGCGACCCCGCCCACATGGTGGCGTCCTTCAACACGGGGAAGGTGGTGGTGTATGACCTGGAGACGTCCCAGCCCACCGTGGTGCTGCCTGGCCAGGGGGAGAGCAGTGAGTCTCACACACACACACACACACACACACACACACACAGCCCACCGTGGTGCTTCCAGGCCAGGGGGAGAGCAGTGAGTCTCACACACACACACACACACACAGCCCACCGTGGTGCTTCCAGGCCAGGGGGAGAGCAGTGAGTCTCACACACACACACACACACAGCCCACCGTGGTGCTTCCAGGCCAGGGGGAGAGCAGTGAGTCTCTCACACACACACACACACACACACACAGCCCACCGTGGTGCTTCCAGGCCAGGGGGAGAGCAGTGAGTCTCACACTAAATTTCATTTAGTCAGGTCTAAAAAAGGTTTTACCCTCGTTCATTTCCAGAACCGCTGGCCGCAGAAAGTTATGACAAAGTAGCAGAAAAAAAAAAAGTATTGAGTCGCAGCCTACAAAGCGGAGCTCTACAAACGAAACCAGCAGAACGCTGCCCTCAGAACGTTGGTTCGGTGTAGTTCTTTCTGGGGGATATTGGTGTTGGTATATGTACACGGTGATAAAACTACAAATCCTGTTATAAATTCAATACCTGCCCGCGAAATATGTCTGCGCTTCCTCAGAGTTTGTTAAAGTTCGGCTACGTGTGGAAAATGGGAAAGTGTACTTTCAACGAGACATGGCTAGATCACAGCGATTTCCACTGTTGGTTACAAGCGGTACCCAACTCCAGGTTCAAGGCTCGCTGCAAACTTTGCCCAAAAAATATTCAAAAATGACTAATATGATTATCTGTAAATTAAATTTATGCTTTTTCAATGACTGAATTCATTGAAATAAAATGTTTTTTTCAGAATTTCTTTGATTTGAATATTTTTTGGGGTAATGCGTCGTGTTGGTCTTAAATTTCTATCTTTATGGTCTTAAAATGTCTTAAAAAGGTCTTAAATTTGACTTACTGAAACCTGCAAGAACCCTGTCTGTGTCTTGTGATGGTTCTGTCTGTGCTCCAAGCTGACCTGCTGTTGTGGTGTCTCTGTTCCAGCTCTGCCAGCTGCCAACCACATCAACAAGGTCGTGAGCCACCCCACCCTGCCTGTCACCATTTCCGCTCACGAGGACAGAAACATCAAATTCTTCGACAACAAATCAGGTAGCTGTAGCTGGCTGGAGGATTAGCCTCATGACTGTCTGCCTGGTCTGTGATGATATTTATGATGGCTGCTATATATGATCATGATCACCTTGGACTATTGTTTTGTTTATTTCATGTTGTTTTAATGTGTCTCTGTACCACAAATGGTCTCCCAGAGGACATGTATGTTTTCTTTTTTTTCTTTTTTTTCTTTTTTTTTGTCATTTAGCAGACGCTCTTATGCAGAGTGACTTACAGTAAGTACAGGGACATTCCCCCCCGAGGCAAGTAGGGTGAAGTGCCTTGCCCAAGGACACAACGTCATTTGACACGGCCGGGAATCGAACTGACAACCTTCAGATTACTAGCCCGCTTCCCTCACCGCTCAGCCACCTGACTCTTTTCTAGTCTATGGGTGTGCTCTGACTGTAGCCGTTGCCATGTGTCTCCTGCAGGTAAGGTGATCCATGCGATGGTGGCCCATCTGGATGCAGTGACCAGTCTGGCTGTGGACCCCAACGGAATCTACCTGATGTCTGGAAGTAAGTCCTGCACCTCACCAACTGGCCTCCCCCCTGGAACATCCGCCTAGCGAGCTAATGCTAACTCTGGGACCTGCCCAGCAACCTGCTAGTGCTAATTCTGGGACCAGCCCATCAGTTTAGCTAGCTAGCTAATGCTAACTCTGGGACCTGCCCAGCAACCTGCTAGTGCTAATTCTGGGACCAGCCCATCAGCTTAGCTAGCTAGCGCTAACACTGGGACCAGCTCATCAGCCTAGCTAGCTAATGCTAACACTGGAACTGGTCACTCATATCCAGCACAGAACAGGTCAATCATAACAGCACAGAACTGTCAGTAATCTGCTTGTTTCTGTCTTACTCTCCCCCCTCCCCCAGGTCATGACTGCTCCATCCGTCTGTGGAACCTGGACAGCAAGACGTGCGTCCAGGAGATCACAGCTCACAGGAAAAAGTCGGAGGAGTCCATCTATGACGTAGCCTTCCACCCCTCCAAGGCCTACATCGCTAGCGCTGGGGCAGATGCCCTTGCCAAGGTCTTTGTCTAGGAAGAGGGAGCCCCCTAGCTGTCTGGAGGGGAACAGAGGGAGCGAGAGAGATGGGGGGGTGGACGAACCCACAGCCTGGTGAAGACTGACATACTGACTGAAAGTAGCCTGTTTGACCTGGTGATTACACTACATTGAAACTGCCACCCCAACTCCCCCTCACCCTGCCGGACTCACCCGCAGTGCCAAGGAGACTCAACGCCAGGGGAGAGGAGCGGAGAGGAGCAGAGAGGAGCTGAGCGCCCCTCAAGTTTAATCTGTTTTCAGACTAAAGTAACCTGTAACTGTAATTTACTGTAAGTTGAAACTGGGTAGAGACCCAGTGTGTGTGTGTGTGTGTAGCCGTCTGCCTGGGTTTGAGCTGAGGTGACATCTGTTCTGTCGGTATGTGGCAGTGACTTCTGTATGGCTGTCACAGCCATAAGTGGGTGGAGTCGCAAGGTGAAGGACAGCCCCTGGTGGGCCAATAGGATTCCTACTTCAATTCAGAAACCCCCGCCCCCTCAACATCTATGTAGCGTGAAAAATAAGTCAGTCAACTTCATACTCTAGTGTTAGTTACATATTGACATTTTGTGTAAAAAAAAAAATATATATATATATATAGTTTTTATAATCCTTTTTATATAAATAGGTCGGTCATAACAGCACTGAAGAAGTCAAAAAGAAAAGAACAAAGGGAATACTTTATTCCCTTCTGATCCCTCCATCACAACGTCCCCTTCCCCGCCACTGAAGTGGTGCGTGGGGCGTAACAGTCTACGACGGCGTCCTTTCCTTTAGACCCACCTCTTCTCCCATGATGGGTAAGAACCTGGCCGGTGAAGGCAGACCCCTGTAGGCCTCCTCAGCCCCACCCCCTCCCCCAGTGATCAGACCGGCTCTGAGAAGGACAGGGAGCCACCTGAGACTATTAAAGCGCAGCCCAGGTGAATCCTACACCCCCACTGCTGTAGGCTCGCCCATAGCTTTGCCACCATAGAGATATACGCATAAGGATCTCTGTATGCCACTGCCTGCCCACAGGAATGAAGACCAGGACTGTCCTGGTCCACGAGAGAGAGCTCCTCTGTTAGATAATTAAACTGCAGCATCCTATCACTATGTGATATTTTTGTACACCTTATTGTAATGAGTTTATTTATCACAGGTTTTAGACATCAAATAGCTATTTATTTCACTTCCTGGTTAGTTGAGTCTTTTGGGTATGGTCAGAGGAGGGCTCTTGCAGACCCTGCCCTCTTCAGTCTAACTGAACAGTAATCTTGAACAGTTGGCAGCTGGGTTGGTAGAAGAACAATTTTAAAATACAACCTCTTGTCTGACTGAGGACTGGCCTCATCCTGCTAAATTAGTGCTTTAAAGCATGGGGAATAACTTCTAAGTTCTTTTATTCCATGTATTGTTTTTTTTGTTGTTTTTTTTGTTGTTTTTTTTTAAGTGAAGGGAGTACGATGGCAATCAGAAGATGAAATTGATTAAAAATCTTATTTTTTGTTGCTTAGACTTCTCCCTCCTTTTATCCTGTAAAACTTATTTTATTTTCAAAACATGCTACAATTTATGGTGTAACTAAAGACTTTTTGTTTGTATAATGCATGATTAATACAATAAAGTATTTTTTCTAGTCTTCCAAAAAAAGTTTAAAAAAAATTCTGATCAGTTTGCGAGTTTTGTAAGGGTTTTGATTTACAAACTATGAATCAGCTGATTTTAAAGATTGTACCACATAGCAAAATACAACTGTTGAAAAGTAATGTATATAAAATGTCTATAATAAATATTAAATGGTGTACCTGTAGAACGCCTCCTGTGTTGGGTTTTGTTCTGCAACATTCTCAGTGACAACAGGACACGTTGTAAAAATACACAATTCTTTCAGTGTTTATTGAAAGAAAACAAAAACAATAAATATGGAATACAGAATAATCGAAACATTAAATCAGAGGAGAATCTCCCTCTGCTTGTAAAAAACAAAGTATAGGTCAACATGCAAATGTACGTGCAGGCGTGTGTCAGTGGAACACATGCTGTCACAGGTTGAAGCAATAACATCATTCGAAGGCTAGGAGACAGTTTATAATGGTATGTTTCTCACTACACACCACTTACCACTGAGTAAAAGACAGCCAGTTATGAACTACATCCAGAGCACGAGTACGTTGCCGTGGTTGCAGGCACCTTGAGACACGGACAGGGGGTGCTGTTTCATACGTGACACTGTTACTTTGAATCAGAAAACACGGATAGCTCTGTGAAATTCATATATACATAGGCCTATCGATATAGTTAGAGCCTTACAACATAGAAAAGCATGGAAGCGTTAGGAGTGTGTGTGTATTCTCTAGGACTGAGAAGTTAATAGTGTCTGATCCAGTCAACTGGACCCATGTCCAGTATCTTGCCTTGTGTTTTAGAGAGAGAATAAACACGTTGTCCAATATGTACATTTTCAGAGGAAGTGTGGTTTGAGAACATTAGGGGGAGCTACCTGTATTTAGATGGGCTGGACATGTATGTTTATAGAGGCATTAAAGAAGGGCAGTGAAGAAGCCATGTCAAAGCTCAGGCTGGTTTGTTTGCAATATATATATATGTATGTGTGTATACATACATGTATATATATATGTGTGTGTGAGGAAAAGGAGGTGTCTAGTTGGCATTGGTGAAGTCTTGGCAGATGGACCGTACCAGCGGCTGGGTGAACTGTTGCAGCCCCGTGAACTCCCGAGAGAAGAAGGCGTGGCTCTCCTTGGGCTCGGACGCCATCGCTCTGAGGTCATCAACAGGCGCCCAGGCCACGCCCACTGAGAAAACTGTAATTCCTTTGCATCACAGAAGGAGAAGAGTAAGAACAGGTTCACACGCACACGTGCATCGACACACACACAACCACACACACACCTTCTTTCTGGGCTGCCAAGGCAGGACCTCTGACATCATCGTAGGACTGCCCATCTGTGACCACGATCAGGAAGTTTCTCCCTGGCCCCGCCCTCCTGGGCAGGAAGAGGTTCTGGACGGTGTAGGTGATGGCGTCGCCAGTGGCAGTGCCCCCTGACATGTAGGGCACGCTCTGCAGAGCCCTAATGGCCGCCTCTTTGTCCTTGTAGTCATACAGACCAAACTCCAAACGCTGGTCATAAGTGAACTGAACAGCACCTTACGAAAACAAAACAGGACACAGATGAACACAAATACACAACACCGATACACTTCTCCACACACACACACCACCAAGAGCAACACACACACATATTTAAGCATTATATCTACCTATTCGGGTTCCCACGTCGGAGATATCAAAGCTCCCGGCAATGGAGGACAGGAAGTCGAGGACAAGGCGGAAGTTGCCGTCCCCCACGCTGGAGGAGCCGTCGATGAGGAAGCCCAGGTTGACAGAGTTGTAGCAGGTCTTGCTGCACAGCAGCTGCTCCGCAGAGCACAGGCGCTGGGAGAGGGGCTTCACATGCTTAGTGGTGGTGAACCAACTGGGCATGCTCAGAGTGAAGAAACCGTTGTCCTTGCAGACTGCCTGACAACACGCACACACACATACACACACACAAAGATGAATGCACACGCACGTGGACAAACGAACGACAAATGAAAAACGGATGAATACACAGTGAGTGGTAGAAAGACACACATTGAACACAATGTGCAAAACGATGATTGATGATGCTGATTAGGTATTCAACTTCACCGAGCTAATCTAAGGAGCTGTGTGTCTCTACCTTCTTAGCAAAGTCCTTGTCTGGGACCATAGCCAGCTCTTCGGGGGCAGGCCTGGCAACTGACACCAGGAACACGTTGATGCCCGACTCTCTGGCCAGCGTGGCCGCCTCCCCCAGATCATCAGACGGCCAACCGTCGACGAGCACCATGATGACTCTGGGGTGACCCCGCCTCAACCCCGCCTCCGCACTGAAGAACGACTCCACGGTGTGCATGATGGCCTTACCTGGGTTACATGAATTTAATTCGCTTGTCACTTCTCTCCATTCTCAAGCTCATTCTTTCATCTATCTATGTGTCAGTTCATTCAATCTCTAACTTACACACACACACACACACACACACACATCCATTAATTCATACCAATCTGCTGTGACATGCTTCATGTAAGACATTGTTAATCAGATGTAACCTGTGTTGGTGTTGCCTCCATGGTAGTTGATCTGCTTGATGGCTGAGACCAGCTCTTTGGGCTGAGTGTAGTTTGTCAGGAAGAACTCTGTCCTGGGGATGTCACTGCAGAGTAAACAGGCCGGTGTCATCAATCAGTGAGCTGTACTATGGAGAGGAGGGGAGAGGAGGAGGGGGGAGGGGAGTGGAGGGGAGGGGAGGAGGGGGGAGGAGAGGAGGGGAGGAGGGCTAGGGGAGGGGAGGGGAGGAGATGAGGGGAGGAGAGGAGAGGAGAGGGGAGGGGAGGGGAGGGGAGGGGAGGGGAGGGGAGGGGAGGGGAGGGGAGGGGAGGGGAGGGGAGGGGAGGGGAGGGGAGGGGAGGGGAGGGGAGGGGAGGGGAGGGGAGGGGAGGGGAGGAGGAAGGAGAGGAGGGGAAGAGAAGAGAAGAGAAGAGAAGAGAGGGGAGGAGGGAGGAGGGGAGGAGGAGAGGAGGGAAAGAGAGGAGAGGAGCAGAAGGACTCTAACCCACCTGGTCTGCACCACCCCCAGATGTGGACCATCTGGTCCAACTCTGAGCATGACTGCCAGCTTACTAAGGAAGTTCTTCTGCAGGGTAAAGCGCCTCTTGCCGATATTCTGGCTGCTGTCCAGCAGAACAGCTATCTCCATCTGACAGTCTGCGACAGGAAAGACATGCAGGATTATCAATCAGCAGCTCAGCAGTTCATTATGATATGAATGCTTACACTGGCCAACCTTACGCCACTCCTAGACCCAAGTTACCTCTGTAATAAACCATTATGAGGTAGCATGATACTTTCTCAGCAAATAAAGCAGTTTCGCAGAGCTCACATACACATGCAAACACACACACACACACACACATACCTCTATTTCCTCCTGATGGGATTTTCTTCACTGGCTTCTTTAGTGGTTTCTTTTCTGCAAGACACACACACACACAAAACACACAAACTCAGGTTACTGTATGGCCTTCTCCTTAGTGTTATGATGGTCATAAAACATCGTTGTTCATGAGTCTGAAATGAATAAAGACAGATTGTGTCTGTGAAAAATATCAACTTTTATTTATGCTCACGCAGTTAGTTATGTTGTACTATTATCCCTGTATTTAAACACCAGTGTGTATGATACTTATTTAGCCAGACTGGTTGGAGCTCTACCTGGTTCGGCAGCAGGGAGGGCAGTAGAAGTGATCTTACTGGATAGCTCCTGGGGAACATAGACAGCACCTGACCACACACAGGGAAAACCGGACTCATCACAACTGCACTAAAATTAAACAGTTAATGATCCGATTTGATTTTAGCGGATGTCGCTAAACACAGTCCGCTCTACATGGCGCGTACCATAATTATACGATCGTTGATGGTCCGTTGAAACTCAAGAGCTTTTTATTGATTTGTGTTGTGTCGTCACTTACCGGCCACGGTGAAAGATGAGGTCCACCTGGCCAGCGCCTGGGATTGGACACCGTGGGAGTAGGAGCTGAGGTAGTTCAGTCTGCCCTGCAGTCTGTGCACCTCTACCGGACCACCAGACGATTGGATCACCCCTCTGAAAAAAGAAAGGTAGGGCCGCTTAAGTCATATCGTTAAATAAGCGTAAGCATAAGTGAATGCAATCAAGGGTTCTGTTAATCTCATCCCCTACCTGTGTACCGCAGCAGCGCAGACACTAGACACAGCGGCATACACACCGGAACCGAACACCGACACACGCCACTGCGTACAGTTGGGTGGACACAAGACCACCTGTCGGGACTCCGGTATGTCTGCCCCGCGTGTCAAACAGGCGATTGGCAAGGGAACTGAAACGTGAATGAATAGCTAGATGATGAATATTAAATCTATAGATTCGTTTCAGCTTCAGAGTATTCACCAGAGCAGCTTACAGACATTCAGGTAGGCTAAGGTGGGAATCGCTTTCGTCCAAACTGAAGATCATTGGGCCTATGATTTCCCGTAGCGACCGGGGCCTGAGTGGTATTCAGCAACAATAACATTCTATCCAGTAACTAATTGAAAGGTTTTTATAATTGAATATAATAAGTTACTGCTTGGACACAACAGCATATTTCAACCATAATTCACCAATGAGAATAGATGTATAGTCACTTACCATCTGGTTCAG
Organism: Osmerus mordax; assembly: GCF_038355195.1. NCBI lineage: Eukaryota > Metazoa > Chordata > Actinopteri > Osmeriformes > Osmeridae > Osmerus > Osmerus mordax. The sequence goes on along the minus strand of NC_090058.1, from coordinate 4,133,285 downwards.
ATCCAAATGCTCTGTATGTCAGACCCAAAATACCTGGACGTGAAACAGAATAGCTTTTCAAGCAGTGATTTACAGAAGATCTTTTGTCCTTGGAGAAGTTCTCTCAATGAGGTTCCAGTTTAATGTCATTGTAGATCTTTAGTATGTACTGACTTAAATCCTGTCATAGTCAAGTTAGTATAAAAACAAATTACATTTTTAATTGGTTACAAAGCCCAGAAACATACAGTATGTCATAGGATCTGATTGTCAAACTAATTGTGGACACAAGTCGTTTTTTGTCTTCATTTAAGTTCAGAGGTAAAGGACGGCTTCTGCTCAACACCAACAAAAATATTTGTTTACAACAAAATATCTTAGTAATACATTCAGAAATGCATCGAGTTGGTTTACCAAGCGCTTACCTAAAAGGTGAAGAACAGCAGACAGATTTGACATTATAGACTCAGACACCTGCAACGAAATCAGTCTATCAGTAACAAAAGTGAAGTTCTTCTCTGGATGCACAGTCAGTGAAACTACAGCAGGTCAGGCAGATAAACTGGTGTTGAACAATGACATAGGTGAAAGTGGTTGCCTATTGAAGCCTGGGTAATTCTCAGTCATGCGTACACAAGAGCATCTCCCTCTGCGTGTACAAGAAATAACAGTGAAACAATAAAAGTCAAACTTACAGATAATAATTAACAGGAAAAAAAACTTTTCTTCAAATTTTAGTTTGATAAAAATCCAAAGATTCCGATCGGATATTGCAGTTGGAATGTGTCAGTATTCCTGAGAATCTTGCAGTATTCCTTGGTTCACTTCTGACCCTCCAGAGAGAGCGACGCTGCTTAAATAATCTCCCCCAGCTTCCCAGTCATCCCTGCTGACATCAGCCGAGGAGGGAGGGCCCTGCTGGGGACAACACAACCTGGGGCAATTTGAACCTGGCAGTGAAAGCAAAGGGAGGACAAACCTGGCAACGTGGACAATGAAGTGTCCTCAGGGTGTGCCCTAAAAAGGGGTTAAATATGATGAAGGTAATAATAATTGTTGTGATTCCATGACAGCTTATAGTCAGTTTAGAACCAGGGCAGGGGGCTTGGTTACAAAAACACCTCTACTTGTCTCAGGGACCTGTCACAATCAACTCGTCATCACTCTGTGAGGGGGCCCTAGGGTCACTGCAACACTGTAGAGTTGAAAACAGGTAAATGTTTGGGTTAATATTAGTAAAGAGTTAGCAAAATACGTGATCCAACTTTATCTTTGCTATTAGTAAAAATAAATCTCTATTCTCCCCCAAGAAATAATTGATGAACTCCCTGTCTGGCTGCTACCCAACCCAATACCGTGATTTTTCTGTTACATTTAGTCATTTAGCAGACGCTCTTATCCAGAGCGACTTACAGTAAGTTGTTCTGTTGCTTGGAAGTTTCTGAGTAATATATACAGCATGTCATATTTTCCAAATCTCTATAGCTTTTATGTCCTTTGTAGAATATGTTATGTAACATAAGAAATAACATTTTAAATTAAATTTCTCTCAGTGATCTGATGTATGTCCAAAAAACTGGTACTAAACGATCGGCCTGTTCAGCTGGCTGTCAGAGAGTATGGATTGGCAGTTTGTTATTGCTCTTACATAACTTTCCTTAATAGTGATGTTGAACAGCTGTTTTATTTCACTGTGCTTTGTTATCAGATGGGACTACTGTTTGAGGCTGGTCCAGAGAGGACTGTTTTCATTTGACGGAGCTTTGTTGACATATCCTACTCAAACACTGGGATGTTCGGTCCCTCAGAACACTAAATCCTGCTCCAAATGACCCCCTTCTGTGTCAAACTCACATTGACTCTTTGCTACAGTACGAATAATTTTGACAAATATAAACCAAGTAAGTTAAACAACATACAAAAGTCATATTCACAACAAATCAAGTTTTTCAGTCCTTGTAACCTTTTCAAAAAATAACTATAAAAGGAGTTCATATAAATCTAGGCTAAGACAATACAAGGAACTCTCCACAGGATAGGGTGAACCTGACTTCTTCTTCCAGAAGGCCCAGTGAAGACAGGAAGCACTGCCTAAAGAGAACCTGCAGGACAAAAGCCCAAACAAGTGGCTCACCTGAGATCTGTGTCAGCGTCTTGGCAGAACAACTGACCCATTGTCCACAATCATTGTTGGACGTTGTAGTGAGCACCAAGGAAGATCTCGCCGTCACCCCCCCTTTTCCTGTCAGATGTGTCACTAGGGGGGAGGTGGGTTTTTTACAATCGTGACCGAGATGGACTCCAAGATGGAGTCATTGTATACCTCTCGGTCCCAGGCCTCCCTGTCTCTAAAACAGTGGAGAAGGATCTAGTGTTTCATAAATTTTCAAGTCATGTTTTTGTGTCCATAATCGTGGTGTCCTCAACAAACACTCGATCATCATATTTCTCCGGATTAACTCTCTTGCTAACAGACAGCAGGCTTGTTCATGGTTTCATGGTTTTTGGTTTTCTCCCAGTAAACAGGTGATGGTCACAAGGAGAACTTGGCTTGGCTCTCCATTCCTCCAAGCTAAGTTGCTGTTAAGATGTGTGAGTGTGTAAGTGTGTGTGTGTCACTGCACGAGTGTGTGTGGGAAGAGGAGGAGTTGAGTGACACAGTTGTTTCAGGTCAGGCCAAGCTAGTTGATCTCTGATGCGCGGAGGGAACAGAGAGGTCCTAAAGTGGAATCTACCCAGAGTCCTCACTTCAGAGGTCAGGTTCTTAATCTGAGCTCTCCAGAATCAATTATATTCACATGCTATCTTAACCTGCTATTCCTGTTGCTAAATCATAACACCTCAAATCATTTTACTACTTTGAAGTCCTTGACTGTTCATGTTCATCAACTCCAAGGTAACTTTAAAGTGTTTCATAAACTCAGTTACACTTCGACATTCTGTTTACAGCAAGGTGTGTCCTAACAAGCTAGTGTTTTGATGACTTGCTTTTGTGTGTGTGTGGAGGTTTGGCAGGCAGGCTGGCCTGGGTAACTGCTGTAGCAGGTTCAGGTCCAGGGACCTCCTGGGGTGTATTGTCTGCCTGTCCTCCTCCATTAGTACATCTGACATTCCTGCCTGCACCCTTTGGACAACAGCTCTCTGTACGTATACTGGAGGGACATCACTTCTGCCAGAGAAGGCAGCCACAACTGTCAAAATGAAGATGCAAACTTGAAAACGAACAAAACAATTTAACAGATTTTAAAGAAAATACTTTGCACTTTAAAATAGTTCTTGTTTACCTGCCAGAAATAATTATATAAGGAAACTGTGGATGGTAACATAGTACTCCTCCTGTACTGAGGAGAATGACTGAGGAAGTGAATGGCTAACTGCCTGTCAGTGTTTCCCAGACAGCCCTGGAGGGCCAGAGGAGGGCCAGAGAGGGGCCAGAGGAGGGCCGGCCCCCAGATTAGCGAGTGCAGGTCAGTGCGGGGCCGTTCTCACCTCTTCCAAGGCTCATTAGTGCTTCTCTCTGCTCCTCTGAAAAGTACCGGGAGTCAACAGTCATTACCCAGCAGTCCTACATGTTGGAGTGGCCCACCCCTCCCCCGTCATATTTATAAAATAGCCTTTCAGCATGAACTTACCTGACCATAACTGACGACCTTTGCAAACATCACAGAAACTGACAGACCTCCTCTTTCTATCAATAACAAGATTGACATTTATTATCAAAAACAACACATTTGATACTGTAAATTACAAACCGGAAGTGATTTCTGATTTTACACATAAAGACTGTGTAAGAGTGAAAATGGAGCAAAGCAGGCAACCTCCTTCACCGAGGCCAGTCCTGGGCAGCAGGACATTTATGTTTTAGGAGACATCTCAGGTCAGATTAGCCATACCCTGACCTGAACCATTAGAAACTGGCCCAGAACCAGGGCTCTAGGGCTCACAAGAGAGGGCTACAGGGTGTAGAACCATATCCCAAAAACAACATTCCTTTTGGATTCAGTGTCTGACCCTGTGTGTGGTTTCATTAATGACACAAATGGGGTTTACAGACTTACAGCTCCACACTGACTGAACAGTAGTTACTTGAGTGACAAAATAGGGACCGCTTTGGCCTCCGCCAGCCAACAGGCTCACAGACGGCCTGAGTTGCTTAACCTCCTCAGAAACCCCCGAGCAGGACGTCCGAGAGAACTGCTGTGGTTCCTCAACATGGGCGCTTCCTCCCCCCTGTCCTCCACCCTCGCCTCCCTCAACCCTCCATCGCTGCCCTCGTTGTGACCCCCCAGCCCCACCCCCGAGTCCATGTTAGTGTCCCCGTCACCCTCCTCTCCCTTCATGGCTGCCACGTCCACGTTCACCTGCACCTCGTCTGGGCGTAGTGGGCGAGGCAGGAGGGGCTTGGGGGTCTGGGAGAAGGTTGACCATCCAAGGCAGGCTGGACAGGACGAGGGCCAGTGGACCAGGGCCATCAGATTCTCCCTGAACTTGGCGCTCATGCCCAGGTAGATGATGGGGTTATAGAAGCTGGCTGACTTGGCGAACAGACTGGCCAGGATGCTGGTGAGGGGGGGAACATCGTAGCCCAGGGCCGACCACATGGAGATGACGGCGTAGGGAGACCAGGCCAGGAGGAAGGCAGCCGCTATGAGGAGGGACACCTGGGGGCAGGGAGAGGCAGGAACATTAGCCATGGGTGGTGTGTGTGTGGTAGGGATGTGTGTGTGGTAGGGGTGTGTGTGTGAGGGATGTGTGTGTGTGAGGGATGTGTGTGTGTGAGGGATGTGTGTGTGTGAGGGATGTGTGTGTGGTAGGGGTGTGTGTGTGAGGGATGTGTGTGTGGTAGGGGTGTGTGTATGGCAGGGGTGTGTGTGTGAGGGATGTGTGTGTGGCAGGGGGATGTGTGTGGCAGGGGTGTGTGTATGGCAGGGGTGTGTGTGTGAGGGATGTGTGTGTGTGAGGGATGTGTGTGTGTGAGGGATGTGTGTGTGTGAGGGATGTGTGTGTGGTAGGGGTGTGTGTGTGAGGGATGTGTGTGTGGTAGGGGTGTGTGTGAGGGATGTGTGTGGGGTAGGGGTGTGTGTGTGAGGGATGCGTGTGTGGCAGGGATGTGTGTGTGTGACCCACCCGTGTGATGCTGCGCTCCATCTGCCTCTGCCTCTCGCTGATCTCACCCCCTTTGCTGGACTTGTGGGCAGAGTTTACGGTGCGGATGATTGACACGTAGGAGAAGACGATGGTGGTGACGGGGATGAAGAAGTTGAATATGAAGATGAGGAGGACGTAGAGTCTGTATGGCTCTGAGTACTGGGCCTGGACCCAGTCGATCTCACACGTCCCGTACTTACGAGCTGCAGGCAGGAGGACAGACAGCATCACATTTAAGACTTCATGCAAAAATGTAAGATGTTCAGTTCCAAACGTATTCCACGATGCAGCAGTGGGGACAACTTACATGTGTAACTCCCCCAGCCCACTAGAGGCGCTCCGGACCAGAACAGAGCGGACAGCCACACTGAACCGATCACCATGGCGACGTTAGGTTTAGTTACGTGCTGAACTTAAAATGAGAGAAGAACAACGTTTGTCAACAGGAGTATCATGATAGGCACATCTCTGTGAATTAAAACAAATGAGATCAGATCTGAAACTGGGATCTATTAAGCTATTTTCAGGGTGAGAGTCTTTACACACAGACAGCTGGAAAGACAGCAGACAGACAGACAGCAGACAGGCTGTGTCTGGTTAGCGTACCATACTGTGGCTGGCAGCCTTTGATGTAGCGGAAGATGCCGATGGCAGTCAGAGTGTTTATGCTGATCAGCCCAAAGAGTAAGATCAGGAAGCCGTCCACCTGGCACACACACACAGACACACACACACACACACACACACACACACACACACAGACCTGATTAGGACTTCAACTGGCTGACGCACCAAACATGTCAGAATGCAGCCAAATGGCAAGGCTGCAGTGGACACTGTGCCAACCCCATCCTTAGCTCTTTAGCACCTGTCCCCTCCATCACCATAGTCCCCAGTCCCCTGTAGTTACCTTGGCCTAACCTACCCCCCAGCACCTAGACACTGCAACCTCCTACTACCTACCACCTGGACAGTGTGATAAAATAGGTAGCCTGCCCTACCTGTATGAGGCAAGTTCTTTGTTAAACGGTTCAGAGGATAGTGTGCTCTGGGGCTTGAGTTTAGCCAAGGACAATGACCTCACAAAGTCTGCTGGAAGGGAGACAGGAACGCTTAAGGCACACACTCCACTTTAGCAGTGGAAAGTTCTGTTTTTTAATTATCTCTCTTTTATTCCTCTCATCTGTCAAACCTCGAAGGAATCCCGGGTTGCCAGGGCAACTGCAGTGAGTAAGACAGGTCCAGTTTCATCTTGAACAGTGGGTCTGCTTTGTATAAATATACTTGATGCTAAGATACAAGGTCAAACACAAACATATTATTTAAAAACAACTCTCAAACTTGAGAAAACTATTTCACGGGTTGGGGTTTTTTGAGAGAAAGACAGAGAACGCAAAACACGCGAAAAAGAGAGAAATAGAGACGTAAAAAAGACAAGACAGCAAATGCAATTCAAGTCCCCGCTGCGACAGACCACCTGGCAGGTCCAGATAGTCCTGATCAGCTGCCCGTCGTCGTTGAGCAAGTTGAAGACCTCCAAGATGCCTCGGGAGTAGCCGAACATGGCTATGCCGGCATCAGACACGGCCAGGTTGTAGGTCAGCAGGTCGGACGGCTCCAGGTAGTGTCTCTGCTTGGTCATCATCAGGATCACTATTCCGTTACCGATCCACGACAACCAACCTAAACGCAACAACTTATCACAACATAACACACAACTTAATAACCACTGAGTATTACAACTTCTGTAGTGGTCATGATTTTAATACTGGCTTGAGAAGGTTTATGTGTCGCTGTATGAATAGTACGACTGAGCGTAGCTCAGTTTTAGAGCATTCAACTGCGGATCAAGAGGATGCAAGTTCAAATCCCCCCCTCCCTGTACCCCTGGAGGGTTCTTACCTAGGAAGATGAGGTAGACCCCAATGGCGGTCTCCCCCTCATCCGACACCTGGTACACGCTGATGTTGTTCCGATACAGGGTCCCGTTGTTGTCCATCATGCAGTCCTGTTCACAAACCCCCAGACTCGACCTTTCACAGCAGGCTCATCTCCTTAACACACCTCCCTGGGGACCAGAGCTCCAAGCACTCCACCACTCTCTGGGTAGAGCTGTACCAGCAGTCAACAGTCCCAGGTACTCCACCACTCTCTGGGTAGAGCTGTACCAGCAGTCAACAGTCCCAGGTACTCCACCACTCTCTGGGTAGAGCTGTACCAGCAGTCAACAGTCCCAGGTACTCCACCACTCTCTGGGTAGAGCTGTACCAGCAGTCAACAGTCCCAGGTACTCCACCACTCTCTGGGTAGAGCTGTACCAGCAGTCAACAGTCCCAGGTACTCCACCACTCTCTGGGTAGAGCTGTACCAGCAGTCAACAGTCCCAGGTACTCCACCACTCTCTGGGTAGAGCTGTACCAGCAGTCAACAGTCCCAGGTACTCCACCACTCTCTGGGTAGAGCTGTACCAGCAGTCAACAGTCCCAGGTACTCCACCACTCTCTGGGTAGAGCTGTACCAGCAGTCAACAGTCCCAGGTACTCCACCACTCTCTGGGTAGAGCTGTACCAGCAGTCAACAGTCCCAGGTACTCCACCACCCTCTGGGTAGAGCTGTACCAGCAGTCAACAGTCCCAGGTACTCCACCACCCTCTGGGTAGAGCTGTACCAGCAGTCAACAGTCCCAGGTAGAGGAGGTACCGAGGGAAGCTTGGACCTCAGCGCAGGCTGGTGGTCGCTGAGGTGGAAGATGTTTCAAACGGCAGATAGGGGCGGGAGTAGGGAGTCCCTCAGAGCAGCAGGAAGCTGGGGAACATCACCTTGTTCTTCAGGTGGATGTGTCTGGAGCGAGTGTAGCCATGAGGATGAAGCCTGGAGGATATAACCTCCCCCTCCCCCCCTGCCTTGCACTCCATCTGTCGGCATGACAGACAACACTGCTGCATCTGAGCATCACTGTGTCCTACATAAGCAGATTATCTGGTTAGTCTAATGAGCTTGTCTGGGTCACGGCAGGCTAACAATGCCATGGGAATGTGGAACATAATAAATGTGTGCATGTTAAATAAAACTGATGTGTGATGACAAACATGTAATATGAAGGCATTATTGTTTACAGTGGGGAAGTGGTGTCATTGATTTGATTTCAGTACAAACAGACAGGAAATCAGTCCTTTGAGACATATTGGTGCAGCACTGAATAAGACTGTTAAACTTTATTGATTCATGTGTAAAGAAAGAGTTAGACAAACATTGTAAGTCGAATAATAGACATTATAAAACAAATGGAATATCAGAGTCATTCAGGGGCTAGAGGAGGTTTAGAAGGTGGTCTATGATTCATCAGGAGAAATGGAATCCCAACAGAAATGTTATGTATTCTTGATTTTTTACTTTTGTCCAAGTAGGGAGAGCTGTGTGGGGAAACAATTAAATAGAGAAGATTAAAACACAGGAATCTGAACAAAATCACATTTCCCAACAAACATTGTGCCACTCAAAAACCCACAGATATGTTCATACCCCTCCCCAGATGAGATCAGTTCCAGTCATAATACGATAGTCTGAAGAAGTAGCACTTGTCTGACTGTACCTGCTTGATAAACTGTCCGGCGTTGAAGAGTTCACTGCATCCATACAGCACTCTCTTCCCCTGCTTCGACTGAGAAGGAAAAATACAAATAGTTCACTTGGTATATTCTGTCTTAAGGCACGAATATTGTGTCTGTATGCTGTCATGAGTTATTACCTTGCTGTAGTCAACCAGGTTCTGATATTCTATGTAGTTCCCTCCCCCGACTACAAAGACTATAGCCTGGGACACAAACAGAGAACAAGCTGAACCAGACAGCGTGGTCATGCATAGATGCTTTCATCAAACCAAAATACCATACTCTGAAATAATATAAAAACATTTCCTTGTATCTTCCAACACTAATAAAGACTGATTTACTTCCTTATCCTGTTAGGTCTGAAGTGATTAAAGTGTGAATCCAGGGGAGTCTACATCTGCTGTGTGGAGTACAGGGTGGATTATCCTGTCCTGGCAGAGCACCTAACTCCTACACGATTCACCCTAACCCCAAAGAACACACCCAAGCTCCTACCCCTAACCTCCCTCCAGGTTAGGGGTAGGTGTGTGCGTGCGTACTGACCTCCTGAAATGGGTTCTTGTTCCTGGGAATGGAGCTGAGGTCAGGAGGAACAGAAAGGGAGAGAACATATGGGGAGTCAGGTGGCTGAGCGGTTAGGGAAGCGGGCTAGTAATGAGAAGGTTGCCAGTTTGATTCCCGGCTGTGCAAAATGATGTTGTGTCCTTGGGCAAGGCACTTCACCCTACTTGCCTCAGGGCAAGTAGGGTGAAGCCTAGATCTACACAACCTAGATCTACACACCCTAGCTCTATGTTCAGCCTAGATCTACACAACCTAGATCTACACACCCTAGCTCTATGTTCAGCCTAGATCTACACAACCTAGATCTACACACCCTAGCTCTATGTTCAGCCTAAATCTACACAACCTAGATCTACACACCCTAGCTCTATGTTCAGCCTAAATCTACACAACCTAGATCTACACACCCTAGCTCTATGTTCAGCCTAAATCTACACAACCTAGATCTACACACCCTAGCTCTATGTTCAGCCTAGATCTACACAATCTAGATCTACACACCCTAGCTCTATGTTCAGCTTAAATCTACACAACCTAGCTCAATGTTCAGCCTAGATCTACACAACCTAGCTCTATGGAGATGTATCACCACGCCCAAGCCCCTCCTCCTCTCCTCCACCCACAGGTCTTACCTTTCACTGCCTCTCAGCATCTTGGGGTCAAAGTATCTGTAGTCATCCGTCTCCTGAAAGGTTAACATTCAAGATGAGTACCTTTACATAACCGAAGAGAATGATCATGGCACACTTAGGAAAAAACACACCCCACATCCGCACGCCAGGTACTTTTGAGTTGCATGATTGCAGGTTAGCATTGTGTTCTATTCAGTCGACACCTGCAGCCATCTGCTTCTACAAGAGTCCACTTCAACACAGGTCATCACCTTGACAACTGCTTTAATTAATACACTCCAGAGGCTTCTTTATCACTCTCTCTCCATCATTCTCTCTTCGTTGAGTCTCTCAGCTCATCCATCTTTTTTTTATACCTAAAACTTCCTCCCTTCCCCCCTCTCTTTACTGGATGGATGAAAACTCTCCCCCCCTTACAGCCAAGACACATTCACCACCACCTCTCCTCTCCCACTTCCCTCCCCAGCAGGACTGAATAGTTCACAGTCAGCCCGCTGAAAGAGGAGCTGCTGCTCTCGAAAGGACTGAATGCTCCAGATTTTTGTGCTATCGTCTTTCTTTCGGCTCAGAGGAGAGGAAAAGAGAAAGGAGGAGAGGAAAAGAGGAGAGGAAAAGAGAGAGGAGAGGAAAAGAGAGAGGAGAGACCTTTCCCTCATGACCACACGAGGGGAGGGGTTAGACCTGGACTGAGGTATCCCTCAACTTCTCTTCATTGATCTCACCCCCTCCTCTCTCCCCTAACCCTTTCTTCCACCCACTGTCCCCTCTCTCTCTCCTCTTTTCTTTCTCTCTCTCTCTCCGGCTAGCAGAACAACGGCATCTTTGTACAGTGGGCTGTAACTCCAGTAGCTGAGAAAATGATAATATTGTTACATCCACCTCTGAGTTTGGAATGATGGGAAAGGTGTGTGTGTGTGAGTGTGCGAGACCATGCATGTGTGTGTGTTTCCACAGAAGTTATATGATCCCCTGCTTCACACACAGCCAAGTACTGTGAAGAGAGAGGTGTGTGTAAGAGGTGTGTAAGTGTGCATGAGAGAGGTGTATTAGTGTGTGTGTGTGTGTGTGTGTAAGAGAGAGGTGTTTAAGTGTACGAGAGGTATGCGAGTGCTGATCTCCAAGCTGGTGTCCCAGTGCTAGGATCATAGGACCACACTAGCTGACATACGTTAGATAAGGAGCACTGGGGAAATCCCTGAATAGACACTGCATGGATGTGTTTGTGAGAAATAAAGAGTGAGGGAAAGAAACCTGTGTGTGTGACAGAGAAAGAAAGAGACGAGAGAGAGAGAGAGACAGAGAGAGAGAGAGCGAGAGAGAAAGAGAGACAGAGAGAGAGAGAGACAGAGAGAGAGCGAGAGAGAAAGAGAGACAGAGAGAGAGCGAGAGAGAAAGAGAGACAGAGAGCGAGAGAGAAAGAGAGACAGAGAGAGAGAGCGAGAAAGAAAGAGACAGAGAGAGAGCGAGAGAGAAAGAGAGACAGAGAGAGAGACAGAGAGAGAGAGAGAAAGAGAGACAGAGAGACAGAGAGAGAGCGAGAGAGAAAGAGAGACAGAGAGAGAGAGCGAGAGACAGAGAGAGAGAGAGCGAGATGTAAGGTAGTTAATTGTTAGAAGTGATCTAAGTATTTGGCGGGAGAAGAGAGGATTCACTAAAGCTGCTTAAGTGGCTACAGCTACTGTATTAATCAGAGACAATCAACATATCCAACATCAGTCAGTCAGCCAACCAGCCAGACAGCCAGACAGCCAGTCTCCTCTAATCTTACTGCAGCTCTCCACCTGCTCAGTCAGAGTTGGAGGAAACCCACCAGGTACAGGGTTAGGGTCACGGTACAGAGGAACAGAAAGGGAGGTGTAGTTATACAATAAAGTGACAGGGGGATAGATGTATGCTTAGACTAAATGTATGGGATGGTTTGAGTGAGATGGATGGAGGGCAGAATGGAGGGGAGGAAGATGGATGGATACAGGGAGGGCGGCGTCTGTTCCCGACTGTAAGGATCAGGTGCTTCGTGAGCTCACAGCTCTCTCTGTCATCACTACTCCCTCATACACATGCTGAAGTAATCACACAGATACTGGAGGAATGCCCTCTCACACACACACACACACACACACACACACGCACGCACGCAACCCGTACACACATACAAGCGCACTTAAGACGTACAGGGTTTGATTTCAGCTCCATCAGGTTGTCCAGGATGCGTGTGACCGGAAGGTTCTAGAAAAGAAAAGAAAAAACAGTCAAATTGTTTAATTTTATGATCATATAGGCCTACCTTAATACAAAAATAGACAATGTATGAACCACTCACATGCTGTTTGATAACCAGATTCTTCACCCCCTCCATGACAAATTGGGACCCAGAATTCATCACCCTGGAGAACAGTCTGAGAGGGAGGGAGGAGGACAGGAGGGAGGGATGAGGAGACAAAGAGGAGGGAAGGTTAGATTGGGGGTTAGGACGAGGAATTTCCACCACAGTATGCAGTACTTCATAGTGCTGTTTTCCTTGGAAGCAATCTGGTAGATGCACAACTGGATTGTGGATAGACATCTTTCACAGAGATGAAACCGTGGCATGATCCAGAGCAGTACCAAAGAAGGAGACTGCCTTACCCCATGGGCTTCACCCCGCTGCTCCCGTAGTTCGCTGGCGTGGCCGCCATCTTGGTGAAAGCCCTGGCACACAAAAGGTAGAAGACACATTCCAAAATTCACTCAAATCCTCTTTGCCAAATACCTATTGTGAACAATGTGCTCTCTGTTGCTGTGAGGTGTTTGGCTGCTCACTTCCACTGCCTGATGTAGTTGAGGGGTGAAAGGTCACAGCCTGTGTCCAACAGGGCCTTCTTGTACTGCTCCACGTCAGCCTGCAGCACACATTGACAAATCATCAGCCCGGCTCCGAGGCGGCCTCGCGAGGCACCTCTCCCAGCAGAGCGCTGTCACACTGAGCGCTTGCTACGCTGACCTCAGCCCTTATTGTGCAACGGCAGAGACGGGGGTTTTTACATAACTGTCATCGCTACACCACATCACTCAGTCTGGAAACCACACGATCCCCGAGGGGAGATGGGAATGTGCGAGAGGGAGAGGGAGCCATTCAGTGAATAAGAAAAAGCGATAGAAAGAGAGAGAGCAAGAGAGAGAGGAAGAGAGAGAAAACAAGAGACAGAGAAAGGAGATAGAGAGCAAGAGAGTGAAATAGATAGACACAATAGTGACGGAAGAGAGACAGTGAGTGGAGGGAGATGACAGGGGGGGGGGGGGGGGGGGGTGTTGTCTCTGAATAGGAGAGGGAGATGACAGGAGGATGGCAGGAGGACTGCATCCTACAGGGGACAGAGTTTATCTGCCTGACTTCATCTGTCAGTCAGAGACACCACAAGGCTCTGGAGAACCAGCCATGAACCTCACGATTTAAACCAGACTGTTTGAACATCCCTATCCAAGCCCCACTCTGAACCACACACTCAACCACACCAAACACTTGCAGGAGAGCCCAGGACTCAGTGCTGGGACACTGTGATCCTCCAAGCACCAGCAGAGTATTCATAGTTCACACACACACACACACACACACACACACACACACACACACACACACACACACACACACACACACACACACACACACACACACACACACACACACACACACACACACACACACACACACACACACACACACACACACACACACACACACACACACACACACACACACACACACACACACACACACACACACACACACACACACACACACACACAGCTGAGAACAGTGACTGGCTCCAGTCGTGGAGTTTGGCCGGGACTTGAGAGGAAAGCAGTGTTCCTGGAGACAGTCCTGCTCGTGTCACGTATAACAGACACACAATAAACCCCTTTCAACACTGACTGGACGCTGCCCTCAGCAGTGCATGAGGAACGAGCATGCTGGGAGTCGATGGTTGGGGTCACCAGGCCCTGGGGGTGGCGCTTGGATATAGCCTGGGACTAGTAGTTGGGGTCTAAGTTGCATTGGGACAGGCCTCAGGACAGGAGTTGATTTATTATTTGGGTCTACAGAGAAAGTGAGTGTTCTATGTAGAACTTGGCTCAGAAGAAGAGTGTGTGGTGCGTGAGCTTGGGTTTGGGCCGGGCCCCAATGGTCTTACCTCCGAGGGAGGCTGCGGAGCTGTGATGTAGAAGATCAGAAACAGCCTCATCTTGTCCTCTGGTGTCCCCGCTGGTCAACAACAAAGACACAACAGACACAGTGTTTACGACACAACCCAGGTGCGCTGGCTGCTTCTGGAGACATTTTCTTTTCTTTAACAATATATTACTGTTCAACTGGAATGGATCCAGCTCTCTTGTTGAAACACCAGGCAGGGACCCTGATAGGCTGTTGTATGTTTGCATTAGGAAGTCCATGACCTATGACCTTTAACCCTGGCCCCCAGACAGCCAGGCAGAAGGACATACCATCAGGGTCGCTGATGATGTCCAGGAGGGACTTCTCCAAGGTGGATTTGCTCATCAGTTTCTCCTCGTACTCAAAGTACACGTCCAGCTTCCGGCTCTGTGGAGGGGTGAGGAGACCGGCGTGAGGAATCAAGTCACCTGACAGGAAACACTGTGGCTTGATAGAATTTCACAACGAAGGTGTGAATATAGGGTGTAGCAGGGTCTAAAGGGTGTAGCAGGGTCTACAGGGTGTAGCACGGTCTACAGGGTGTAGCCAGGTCTAAAGGGTGTAGCAGGGTCTAGCAGGGTCTAAAGGGTGTAGCAGGGTCTAAAGGGTGTAGCAGGGTCTACAGGGTGTAGCACGGTCTACAGGGTGTAGCCAGGTCTAAAGGGTGTAGCAGGGTCTAAAGGGTGTAGCAGGGTCTAAAGGGTGTAGCAGGGTCTACAGGGTGTAGCAGGGTCTAAAGGGTGTAGCAGGGTCTACAGGGTGTAGCAGGGTCTAAAGGGTGTAGCAGGATCTAAAGGGTGTAGCAGGGTCTACAGGGTGTAGCAGGGTCTAAAGGGTGTAGCAGGATCTAAAGGGTGTAGCAGGGTCTAAAGGGTGTAGCAGGGTCTAAAGGGGGTAGCAGGGTCTAAAGGGTGTAGCAGGGTGTATGGGGTGCTATACTAACCTTGATGTGGTCAAGGACAGCAGTAGCTACGTTAGTGTGGAGGTCGATCAGTCTCTTTTTCTCCAGCAGCTCTGGCAGGGAGCTGAGGAACAGAACACAGGAACAGAGTGAAAGGTACCCTGAAGAAGCACCACGTCTGCTGGGCTGGAGATAAGAGGGTAACATACTGAAACTGCTTGGGGGGGCATAGTGAGCGTTTTACCTGACAGCTGAGGTGAGTTTAGCTGTGTTGTCTGACAGCATACTGATGGCTCCCTCATCCTCTCCTTCTAAACCCTACAAGACACAGTCAGGACAGCTTTTTAGCTCTGGGAGAATTGTGATGTGGGGCATATTTACGATGTGTTTGTGTGTGTGTGTGTCATACCATGATGCTCTTGAGGCGTTTGACCTCGTCCTCCTGAGCTCTGTACGTGTCCAGCTCTTCCTGGACAGACTCGGCCACCTCTGGGAACGGGCTGGAAACACACTTCAATACTTATGTCATTCATCAAGAGATCCGGTGAGGTGGCGTCACCCCCCTCTCTAATGACAATGAGCTGATCTGACGACCGGTGTGATGACTACCTAGTGTCTGCCATGCGTTGTGATGACTGACCTGCCCTTGTGTTTCTGCCAGAACCTGTCTGCAGCCGTGAGGTCGTAGCTCTTCTTGTTCTTCTTCTTTGGTCTGGCTCCTGCTGGCGACGCCCCTGCGTCCACACACTCATCCATACTCACCCTGTTGAGGTGGAAGTCCTGGAGAAAACACACAATAAACACACGGTCCAGATGGGACGATAAACCGAGAATACTTGATTCATTTAACAGGTATTTTATCCAAAGGAACATAACGGTAAGACTTTCTATATCTCCAGTGATTAGGAGAGTCAGGAAGGTGGCTGGTGATTGGCTGGTGTGGAAGCAGGTCTGGTAATACGGTCAATCCTCTACCCACATCAGTGGAAAACAGACTCATCAAGCAGACAGGCAGACTGCTTTAGGGAGGTAACATCACACTACCGTCCTAATCCCCCCACTGCAAAAAAAACAACTGTCATGAATCCAGCAGGGCTGGAGCAGGGCAGGCCTGATCCTGAAGAGGCTCTGGGCCAGCGTGGGAGGAAGGATACCAGGAAGCAGAAGAGAGGAGGGTGGAAATGGGTCCTGGCTAAAATTTACAACCTCTGGCGACCCTTACTGTATTACTACACCTAACCTCTTCATCGTAAAAAGATATATAGACACACACACACATATAGTGGTCTTCAACAAATAGTAGCATTGAGTTAAACCTCAATGCTACCATGTGGCTTCTGATGGGTTACCTTAGGGTTGTTCAGCTTGACGACAGTAAGGTGGTATCAGCTGTAGACCAGACTGCATGGTACTGTACACCCCATCTGTCAGAGGCCTGAGGCTGCTAGTCCCATCAGTAAACCCACCAGGTGGCTGCTTGACAGAGCTATCCTCCCCCAGGAGCTCCTGCCTGCCGTGACGGATCTACACCTTCTCCAGAGTACGTCTGCTCCAACAAAGCCTCTCCCCCCCCCCCCCCCCCCCCCCCCCGAGACCTCCTGTCTGCTATGACTGAGCTAGCCCCCCCAGGTAGCAAATCTAGCATCGATAGATCTGTGTGTGTGTGTGTGTGTGTGCTGTACCAGAACATCGTGGATGAGGGCCTGGTAGGTCCAGGTATGATGCAAGGGGGTGGCCAGGTCCAGGTTACGGTCAGCAAGAACAAACAGGGGCCTCTGGAAGCTGGAGGGAGAGAGAGAGAGGGAGAGAGAGAGAGAGAGAGAGAGAGAGAGAGAGAGAGGTGGAGGGGGAAGAGATGGAGAGAAGGTGAGAGTGAATGGACATTAATAAAAAAGATTAAAGGATGGACAGAGACAAGAAAAAAGAATGGAAAAAAAGAAAAAAGAAAAGAAAAAACAATTGGGTGGGAGAAAAACAAAGAGAAACCGTGAAGGGAGAGAAATGCAGAGAGTAGCGAGGGAGATAAACAGAGAGACATGATGAAAGGAGGATGATTAATCAATCCCAGAGATCCCCACGGGGCTCAGTGTTCCAAAGCTGGAAACAAAGACCAGCTTGAAATGGATCTTGGGAGACGTAGTCCCAGAGGAGGCCTCATGGCTGCATGCTCTGTTCTACCCTCAACTCCAGCAATGGGATGCCAGGAGCCTGCGGCACAGGGCTTAGAGTCCAGGACGAGGTCCAAGATCGTGATTTGAGACATAGATTTTCTATTTAGGTTTTTATCTCATGAGTTCTGGTGGTATGGAAAGCATTTTTTCCGTAGTTAAGGACAGGATATGAGAGAATTATATTCTCTAGTGTCTCCTTTGAGCTCATATTACCCAGAATGCTGTGCGGCATACCTGAACTGCCCGGCGGCCATGTTGTCTCCGGTAAACAGACTGTTCCTTGCGTCCCTCAGGTTTTCACGTAGTTTCTTGTCCAGTTTCTGGAACAAAAAAACAGGGTTAGATATCCTACCTCACATATGTAACTTACCTCTGACATAGCTACCTGAGTGATACCGTGTTTACTCAGTTCAGACGCCAGACAACTGTAACACTAAAGTCTGAACTGTCGCAATAACAAAAAAAGGGTTTGGTGTGATTTAATCACAGAACAGAAGGTTGCCGAGTCCCGAGCTACTCGTCTACAGGTGTGATATGGTCCCAGCGACACAATCCTCCTGGTTAAAGACACTTCCTTCTCCTTCTCTCCTTCCCTCCTTCAGCTACCATTCCTTCTCTCCTCGCCTCCACACCAACAGCGTCGCCACAGGGAACAAAGGGCAGTTTTGTTTCAGTCAGAAACCAGCCGCACTGCATCCATCCAGAGAGCTAGATCAGCTTGCAGTCCTGCCAGCCTCCATCCATCCGTCCAGTGTCTGCTGCCCACGTCCTAACCCTGCCCGCCAGGCCAATGACAACACGGTGGCTTGTGGCTCTGGAGGTGGCTTGCTAAACGAACCGTACTCGCTTCCATTTCCTCTTCCTCGCTTCTGAATGTGGGCTGTGTATGGATCCCCATATATTAGCTTCTCTTCCTCCTCCATGCCCTGTGGATATGATCCCCTCCTTCCTGCCCCTCTCGAACCCCAGACCAACTTTCTGGCAGTAGCCTGGGGGGTAGACTAGCCCAGAGAATCAACGCTATACTCCCCTGTCACCTTGAAACTTTCACTAATGCTTGTATTCCATATATATCTGAAACTCCTTTCTGCAGATGCTTCATCGACATAGATTTCACTGTGAAAGTCTAGATCTCACTGTGGACTATGATTGGACTTTTGACTCAGGAGAGAGCAGTTCCTTGTTGGTTAGAGGGACTGGAATCGCAGGTAGCTGTGAATGTAGCCTGGACAACCCTGGTGTGTCTATGAAGATATGGTGGCTGAGGAGGGACATTAGAGTAGAACGTACGAGAGAAAGAGACAGAGAGAAGGAGAGAGAGAAAGTTCTCACCACAGCGACCATCTCTGCAGCGTTGCCGCGGGGACAGCGGATGATAGGAACAGCACCTGCGAAAAACAACCCTGATGTGTTATACAGAGGGCAAGGATGAGTACAGGATGTTAGCCGCCCACTAAGCAGAGGGCAGGGGTGACTTCTGACATGATAAATGACTCTCTCTTCTATCCGGCGCTAGCACTGCTGCCATCTAATGGATCTCAATAGTCCTAAGCCAAGGAAAACGATTGAAAACCCACAGATTCAGACTGTGCACACGTAGCATAACAGAGGGTTGTCTGGAGTATCGGTGTGAATAGCACAAAGGAGAAGAGCCTGCAGTGTTTGAGTAGAGTGTGAGTGAAAGCAATGTGTATGGATGTGAGACAAACTCACCCAAAGTGACAAAGAAGCAGAAAAGGCTGTCCACTATCGTATCCATGATGGCTTCCATATCAGTGTCCATGATGTCTGGCTTGTTGATAGCTATACAAACACACAGCAATAGAGGCATCAATAAACATCGAAGTCAATCAGAAAGCTGACCAACTAACTGGGTCTAGGTCCATGTATTTGTTGTGTAGCGTGAATATTTCCTATTAGTCAGTGTGTGTGGTGTGTTTAGTCTGGCCTAGCAGTCAGTGTGTGTTAGACTCACCATGGTAGGAGATGAGCTCCTTGTTCTGGTTGCCAAGGATAAACATGTCGTCTTCAAGAGTGATGAAATTAAGATACTGGTCAAACACCTGGAGACAATTAAAGATAAAATAGGTATGATTTTTCAGTAAAAATAGGAAGGTTTTGTCATAAACCTGTAAATAACCTATAAATCTGTTGTTTAAGCTAGTGAGGCCCTCTTAGAGTTTAGAAACACAGACCGCTCCGTGCCAGTGGAATGTACATTACTAAATTTGAGCGCCCTGCAACTTTCCATCCAGAAAGCGCGGAAGTACAGACAAGAATTTGAATTTGCTCTTTCACAATTTTGGGTTTATTTTATAATGTTGTGACATATTACAGCCTTAACACTACATCTCCCAATTAAATTCTGTCTGATGTACCCAGTTGAATGTGATGAGGTGGAGGCTAATTCAAATCGTTTGAGAACTCCATCTCATATTTTACAATATGATGGATGATTGTTTGAAAAGTGTGGTTGCAGTGGTGGACAAGGTGTGGGTATTAACATCTTCAATAGCACAGGTGTACTCTGTGCCGCCCAGGTGTACTCTGTGCCACCCAGGTGTACTGTGTGCGGCGCAGGTGTACTCTGTGCCGCCCAGGTGTACTCTGTGCGGCGCAGGTGTACTCTGTGCGGCGCAGGTGTACTCTGTGCCGCCCAGGTGTACTGTGTGCGGCGCAGGTGTACTCTGTGCTGCCCAGGTGTACTCTGTGCGGCGCAGGTGTATTCTGTGCCGCCCAGGTGTACTGTGTGCGGCGCAGGTGTACTCTGTGCTGCTGTGGACTGACCTTGGTGACCTGGTTGACAGCGTTAGCTGCCAGAGCTGCGCTGGCGATGTCCTCTAGTTTGCTCCTGGAGATGGCTGAGATGAAGTTCAGGTAGTAAGACTCATACAGTTGGTTGCGAAGGTCCTGAGAAAACCAACAATAACGACATGGACACTGTCTCAATATACCAACAAAAAAATATTCTCAAACCACTTGTCTTTTTTTGTTGTTGCCTAGGATCAAGGCCTCAACAGCACTTGGGACACTTGTATGGTTCAGAGTTCACAAAAGCCACAATCTACATGTGATATGAAGGGTTGAAGACCAGAATGCTTACTTGACATATCCTGTCAATGTTCTCCTCTGTGGGCATGACGAAGTAGACGGCAGGAACATCTGGAATGGGGTCTCTGTCTGAGTGCAGCAGCCTTGAGAAACACACGCAGCATTTAACAGAACTGTAGTTACCGCAAGTGACAATATATACACTGTTCATGTTAACAGTCCTCATGTAAACACCTTCTTTATACTTAACTTGTCAGGTTTGTCAAGGTAAGGTAAAGCTAGTGAGCGTGCTCAGTCATTTATCCATACACCATGGTGGTGGCACTTACAGATGCAGTGTGATTCCCATGTCTCTTAACTCCTTCACTGCCAGTAGAGGGGAAATTATGTCCTGGCCGAACCTGTCGTAGATCAACACCTAAACAACAAATAAAACAATAAAGCAATTTTATTCCATCTATTTACAAACTGTGAACCCGTGGACCGAATAAAAACATAACATGACAACTCAGTATGATACTTTAACAAAAGGATAATTGACTAATTCAGTTCTAGAACAAGAGATATGTGGGGTATATGTGCAGGTCACCCATACCTTCCATACTGGCTCGGTAGCTGTGTTCTTCATAGGAGGGGCATTGAAGTTCAGCATCCGCTTCAGGGCAGCTACAGAAACAACACCATGCACATCTCATCAAGAAGTGAAACAGAAAGTACTAAAATGATCATTCTGAAGCTATGTTTCTGAGGACATAATATATTTTACCCTCGGGGATTGGTTAAAGTGTTTCTATCATAAATCTAATCTAATCAAACTCATTTTTAGAGCTAGAACTTCTACAGTAATAGCATAGTACTCAACTATTCGGCTAAGTGACTACTTAACCCAAACTGAATTCCGTCTGTCAGGTAGCTAGCATGCTATTTGGCAGCTAGCTAATCAAATTTGTAGGATTTAACCAGAACAGAGAAGACATGAGACACGATGTTGTCAACACTTAAGTTAGCACAATTAGCTCAGCAAATTAATAGTACCACCTAGCTAGTCTAGCTAGCTAGCATTACACGTTTTAGTGTAAGCATACTAGTACTACATGGGTGTCTGGTAATATAGCTCGCTATCTCATCTGATATATAATGTAGTAAGTTGGTTGTTTGTGGGATGGTTAGTTCATGACGTTGATAACCGCTTGACCAGGAGTTAAGAGTGAAGTCTGAGTATGCCTAGTACAGTCATTACAACTAGCGAATCAATAGCTAGTGATGAATAATCCATGTCGACGGTTTATCCCATTAGTGACAATGACAACTATTTCAAGTCCACGGATGAGACGTGATTTTACAATAAAAAGATACGTCTCCTGCTCACATGCCTATATACGGTCTGGTTTCGTATTAGAATTGTATAAACACAATTTACAAACCTGCCTGCTTTTCCCGTACGGACGCCGCCATCTTTTCTGTTTATGCGGTGACGAGGCATCGGGTGACGTGGCAACCCAGTTCTCGAGAAGAACTGAGTGTCTTTCAAGCGTTACTGCCACCTACTGTCAACCACGAATCACTAAAAGCTGCACTCAACGTTCACATTGCGTTCTTGTAGGCCTACGTGCAACAGGGGTTCACATATTTATGCACATTAGATTTAATACTATGGAAGCAAATCAGTGACATGTTTTGATTTTTAAAAGACATTAAATACTTAATTGAAATTTAAACCACCGAATATGTTCGTTTTGAATTCACCTCAAATTGAAATGTGAATTTATTTCAATGAAGAAAAAATTCAGATCCAAAATGTCAAGGTTCAGAAATTCTAATAGAACAATATTCAGGCCACTCAAATACAGAAATTCATATCCCAAAAATTCGAGCTGAAATTCAGATTGCAACATCTGGGATACCAAGGTATTGCTTGCCTCAGACCAGACCCCTCTCCTCAGACCCCAGGCTGTGATTGTATGACTGATCTGCATGTGTGCATGCATGATTGCCTGCAGCTACACCTGGATGAGAGGGGCCTGAGGAGAAGTCTGCAGTTGGACCCTTCTCGGAGAAGGGATAGTTCGATTGCATTCAGGCTTGATTACCTTACCCATCCTTGGTATACCGATGTCGCATTCTGAATTTTTTCAGCTCATATTTTTGGGATCTGAATTCAATTTAAATATTAAAGTATTTAAATTCAAAACATCATGCCACTGATTTTCTTCCATATAATACACTGATTTAATCCAGTGAGCAAAATTGAAAATGTGACATTTGAAAAGGTTCGCAAACGTTTTCTTGCAAAAACATGTGAATCCATGCATTAGTATGCAGGGGCACCATACCGGAGGTGAGGGAGTATGACCAGGGGGCCCAGAAACCCCAGCAGCACCCTTTTTAGTATGGGTGTCAACATGAAGGGTTGAAAACAAAATGCACTCATTATATAATGGGGAAAAATAATTAAATAAATCTCAAGACAGATTGAATTGTGTTTTTATATGGAATATCCCATGTTCCATGTAGAATGTAATATAAAAACAAAAAACAATCAGGATGCCTAACCCCCTTGTTGAGTCAGCACCATACAGTTTAAAATCTACCAGGGCCCTAAAACCAATACAAACATGATGGAAAACATTTAGTCTATATAAAAGCATAATTACAGCCATGATGGATAAAAAATCCTAATATAAAAAACCGTTATATCCAAGACAAAAACATCCACAAAGTTAAACAGACAGAAGTTTGCATACAGTTAATGACCCTCTACCTTAAGGTCAAGGACGGGAAGTACGGTAAACTCTCAAGTACAAATTTGGTTCTAAATCCCTCAATTTCCAACCCCCCTTTTGAAGATCTGAACATAACTCAATAGGGTTTAGGGCTTGTGTGTGAACGTGGTATCAGTTCACACTGTCAAGCAATTGAAGATGTAGTCGTAGTGAAGATCAACCGATGACACATTCGTAGGAGGTCCAACTTATTCAACAGGTCGTTGAGTACAAAAGTCGATCTGTCCTTCACATTATCTGCATGATGGCGAGCTGGCAGATGGAATACTCCATGTGCTTCTTGAAGGTTTCGTATGTAGGCACCACGGGCAGATAGAGGCAGTTGGCACTGGGCGTGCTGGTGGGGAAGGCCCCTGCTGGTTCCAGGGGGTGGAGGAAGGCCACGGTGGGGGCGGGGTGGAACCCTGCAGCGGGTACCTCCTCTGCAGCGGTGGAGAACACCAGCACGTCCTCCAAAGAAGAAGCACAGCGGCCCTCTGGAGGAGAGAGGCGTGGCTGGGTTAGATATACAGTACACAGGAGGGGGTTCTCCAATCCTGGTTCTCGAGGGTCGCTGTCCTGCATGTTTTAGATGTTTCCCTGCTCCAGCACACCTGGTTTCCACAGAGCTTGATAACAACCCATTCATTTGAAACAGGTGTGCTGGAGCAGGGAAACATCTAAAACATGCAGGACAGTGGCCCCTCGAGGACCAGGATTGGAGAACCCTGCAGTACAGGAAGCCTTTTACAACTCAATGCAGAATGTTGTTCTTTTGCAGTCTGGTTATAACTGAGGTACACACACACACACACCTTCACACTCCAGGAGGAAGTGTCTCCAGAAGGTCACCACCACGGTCTCCTTCCTTGACAGGTTTTGGTCGTCAGAGAAGACGACAGTGAAGAGGCTGAAGACTGTGTCTGCATTTAGCTTCTCAGACGGACCACAGAACACCTTGAAGAAAACTTCCGGAAACATCTGGACCTGCTGAAACACACCCAGTGTCTTCAGGCCCTCACAAAACCTGAAGAGACACAGAAGACAAGCATTGTTGAGCGTATCTTGGTCCTTTTGATAAATATGCGTCAGGAAAAGGTGTGATAAAGTGCACACTGTGTGTTAACCACAAATACTGTACTCGTAAAAGATACAGCGAAGCAGGTAACCCCAATATCGGCAGACTATCCATATCCTGAGCAAAGTCAGTTTCCATGTGGGATCAGAAAGGCACCTCTGGAAGGGCAGCTGCATCCTGGTGATAAGGTGGAAGCTCACGACATCCTCCAGTAGGGCCTGCTTATCTGCCAGGCCGCTGACCGCTCTCATGCAGCCTGCCACCTCCAGGTACTCTGCTGCTGCCTGCATGGCCTCCCTCAGCTCCTCAACCGTAGTGGACCCCTCGATCTAGAACGCAGAGGACAAGACAACATTTTTTTTGAATGCCATTTTTGTTGTTATTGTATAAAACTTAGCACACAGTTCCTGCTTATACCAGCCACGGAGCGCATGAAACAAACATCCCACTACGCAAGACAGCTGAAAGCAGTAGTTCAAGCCGTACCTGTCGGACTTTGCGTGCGAAGCGCGTGTCTCCCATGTCGTCCAGGCTGAGGGGTGAGTCTCGGGGGTAGTTGAACAGACACTGGTACAGCGCCCTGGAGAAGAAGCCAAGAGGAGGACCTCCATGGACCAGGCTGAGGGATAGCAGACAGCCCACATCGTAGTACAAGTCCTCACGCAGAGCTGAGGGCACACCAAAAAACAGCATAGTTTGAATGTCCATTCATTTCCACAGTGAAGGATTTCTGAAGCCTGGATGAGGGGGGGTAAGGAGATGGCCAGGTCATCATTGTCAATGAGAATTGGTTCTCAATTGACCCATCTGGTTAAATAAACATTAAATGTGTATAAATGTCTACCTTGTGAGTCAAGAGCCAGATTTTTGACTCCCTCGGGCCCTTCGAACAGCGTCAACCTCTGGATGTGCCTGACGAGCAGACGCAGGAAGCATCGTGTGTCCCCTGCGTCCGGCTTCCTGGGAGAGAGACTCCTCTGGATGCCGGTGAAGCGAACACAGAGGGGCCTGTCTGGGCTGAACTGGCTGCTCTTCACCAGCTCCAGGGCAGCTCTCAGGACCTGATCCCTTGACACAACCACCTCTATGGGGACGGGGGCCAGACTCGGGCTGGGGATGGATCTCCTGATAGGTCTGGGGCTGGTCCTGTGGATGGACCTGGTACTTGGGCTGGGACTGGAGGGGGGCTGCTGGAGTAGCTGGCTGGCCAGGGCTTGAAGCATTTCTGCTGGGGTGCTTCCTGACAACGATGGCCTGTGAAGGATAAAGTGGATAGAGGGTTGACCCTTCCCACAAAAACAACAAACCAGTTCCTTACCCTAAAAAAAGGCATCATCTACCAAAAAGATCAAACATTTACCAAACTAAATTACAATTATGGTACTGACTTGCATATCTCCGTTAGCTATTGCCGAACAAACATGTGGACGTACCTTTTGCAGACAAGAGCTGGATGGAGGGAGGGGGTGTGTCGTTTGGAACCCCTCCTCTGTTCTCCAGACTCCGGGGCATCTAGGCGCCTGGGGCTGGGGAGACACACTGGGGAAGACATTTACATTTAGTCATTTAGCAGACACTCTTATCCAGAGCGACTTACAGTAAGTACAGGGACATACCCCCGAGGCAAGTAGGGTGAAGTGCCTTGCCCAGGGACACAACGTCATTTTTTGCACAACCAGGAATCGAACCAGCAACCTTCTGAGTAATAGCCCGATTCCCTAACCGCTCAGCCATCTGACTCTCCAAGTACTACAGGTAAGACAACACACGCCAACTCCAACATGAAGGAACTCTTCATATGGGGACTGGGAGAGACACAATGCATAGACTGAGAAATATATATATATATATATATTTAAATTTGTCATGCTTTATTAGACAGTCGAGTTGACAGTGTAGTGTAACAGGAAAGGCAGGGAGACAGAGAGGGGAAAACATGCAGCAAAGGGCCCAGGCTGGATTTGAACTCAGGCCGTTGTGGTATGACCTCATGTACTTAACCGGTGAGCTACCGGGGCACCCCGTGAAGAAATATTTGACCGAAAAACGTGGAAGTCTTTCAGGCTACCTGTGCCGTCCACGGTCGCCAAGCAGTCGTCACAGACCCAGGTGCTGCACTGGAGTTCCAGCGAGGAGCACTTCCGGTGTGTTCCTCTGGAGCCACACAGCTTACAGCGCAGTAGCTCAAACCAGCTGGGGAAACACAGCACCATGATGAGCACCAACCATCACCAAGCACACAACTGGATCACACACACACAAACACTTACCCTTTCTTGGAAGAAGAGGACCTTCCGCTGTGGCAGATGCATTTGACAGCGTCACAGTGCTGATATAGCTGCAACAACTCTCCATAGGCATTCTCCTCCAACTCCCAAGATGCATCTCTGTGGTGGCAGGCAATTATATTATCATCCCCACACAGAGATAAATGTTTATCTATGAACATTGACCTGAAAACAGCAAGGGATGAGCAACTGTAATGTAAATGTAAACGAGCACCTCTGATTCAGAATGTATGTGTTGCGTTTCTATATTGTCAGAGGAAACCCACATACCTTTCAGGTATGTGGGTGGTACAGTATCTATGTGTTGCATTTCTTTCCTGTCAGAGGAAAGTACCTTTCAGGTATGTGGGTGGTACAGTATTTATGTGTTGTATTTCTTTCCTGTCAGAGGAAAGTACCTTTCAGGTATGTAGATGCCCATGCGCAGCATCTCCTCCTGGAACTGTTCCTTGTTGTTGCACAGTGTACATCTGAAGAAGAACATGCCTGCACTGTGTGCCTGGCGCTGAAATACAGAAACAACAAATGATAAAATCAACCAACCGATTCACTAACCAATCCAATTCATTCAATCTACCTGACCAAGAAACCAACCAGTGCTTGTTCTCAATCAGATAAATGGCAAGGCACCAGCGCTCCTCCCCACCTGGACACAATCTCTGTGGAACCAGCTGTTGAGGCAGGAGGGACACTTGAGGACAGAGAAGGACAGGTCTGGCTCCAGGTGCCCCAGACACACGGAGCAGGACTGTGGCAGGCTTGCGTCACATGATGCAGACTGTTTGGGGCTGTGCTCCATACAGTAGGACCTGGGGAACCAACACACATTGCCTTAATCTGGGGGGGGGGGGGGCTTATAAACATGCAAAGGTGCTGAAATGATTGTTGTCTGACGGCTTACGGGAATTCTCCTGTGAACTGGAAGTTGAACTGCTGCTGTTTCCCACAGGGGAAATGGACAGTCTTCCTGCAGCTTCTGATGTAGCAGCCAATGGAAGCACCCTTCTTCTTACAACTATTACATGTCTGCAACACAGGTAAACAGACAGCAAGTCAGTCAGTCACCTCTAGAATAAGACTGGCTTGTGCCCACATGACTTGGATGCAACACAAACGCAATGCAGAATTCAGGGCACCCACTAGACTTGTACGCAGTCCCTCACAGGCAAGACAAAAGTCACTGTGCCTTGTAGCCAGGCTCTAGCTTGATGGGGCCAGACAATCACCAGTGAAGATGACACTCACCAGCCTAGAGGATCTGCGGACCTCCCGCTTGATATCGTCCAGCAAGAAGCCACAGATGCCTTCGTTCTCCTCCCCTCGCTGGTAAATACCACTGGCCATCAGCTGGTAGATGATGGGGAATAAAGGCACAAATGCTTCATATTGACATCCTTGGCCTCGAGGATACATTCATTCGTTCGTTTAGTTTTGAAAAGAAAACAAATCTCCCTTGCTCTCTCTCTTACACACTCACCAGGCAGAAGTAGTGCACAGTAATTTTGTCTTTTTTACTCGTTATCTTTTCCCCATACTTGTCCGGACTGTCCTCGTCGAGTTTACAAAGAGCACAACCTACATACGGCAAGACAACGCAGCAGAACGTTTGATTATATCATACATGTGGGTCATTGACTTGCTTGTTAACTTACTGCTAATTGTGAACTCACGCTCTTCAGTACTGTTCGCCACAGGATCCCGATTCTTCGTCTTCGTCTTCATGTTCTTTACTGGTGAGGCTGCTACTACTACTAGCTTCGAGCTGTGTGGCAGGCTACACAAAAACAACTTGATTAGCTGGCGAGCTAACTGAGCTAATAAACAACATGCAGACCAAAGCCACATTGTAGCTAATGTCAGCAAAAGCTATTGATCGTCTCTGTGTGACATATTAGAATACCCGTATGGCAAGCTTGTTGCTAGCTAATTAATAACAACAACACTGTTAGTTAATAGATAGCGCTGGGCTGTGTCGTGGCTAATTAGGCAGCTAAGCTAACCCAATAACAAAAACAATGTCAGTCGTTTGCTGGTTAATATGCCAGAGTGGCAAGCAGAACTTTCTAAAGTCTGAACTGTGAATATGATCGCATGCAAAAATGAATATATACTGTGAAAATCATGTATATTTGAACGTTTCAGTGATATTTCTGTACTCACAACAGGTACTGAGCCCACCACTGAGGTTAGCTGAAATTTTAAATTTCCCTCTTCTTCTTCTTCTTCTTCTGACGTTATGGCCGATTTCAACCAACAGTTAAGAGGTGCATCCACGCCACCTACTGTTCGGGAGTGTAATGCCGGTGGCATACACCATCTAAAAAAACAACAACTAGACAGAAACCTTTCACTTCCAAACCTATTGTTTAAAATAATATCAAACATCTATACATTTAGAGAAATACAAGGGGTAGTATTTCATGGGGTGGTAGACTACATTGAAAGAAACTTGTGACTAAATCCATTGATTCACTATGCGATCATCATTAGAAAGGGTGGTGGTGGGGGGGGGGGGGGGTATATATAAAAATACATCCTTCCACAATGCAATACCCGAGATTAACCTATTAATTATTTTTAGTCCGTAGATGTAAAGGAATCAAAACTCATTCTAAATGATCTGTCAGGCTAGTTGTAGTAGGCCACCTACTTTATTTTTCTTATGCAACTTTCGTTTTATAGACATGCGCTAATGGTCTTGTGTGACGGGTATGTAACAGACGTAGCCACGCTCCATCATAAAGATATAGTTCGACACTCGCTGGGTTCGAACGCTAGACCTCTGACTTGCCAAGCGCGACCACTACCAACGACGCCAAAGAAAAGGTAACTCTTCGTTGACGCGGGTTGCCTTACACATACCTGAGGAGAGAGTTTGACGGTTTTCACACCGTTACCCTTGCGTAACCCGCCATCCACACTTACAACTGGAGTCCCAAACCAGTATGATATTTTCCACTGCCAGGCAATTTCATTTTCCGACCTTGCCATTTGTCTATGCAGCGCCATCTAGCGATCATTACCCGTCAGTACATCCCAAGACTGGTCATGAGGGTCATGTGACCGGCTATCCGCGCTATGTGTACGGAAAACCGCCTTGTGCTTCTTGTGTTATCCACTCCAATCCTTTGGATATTGAATAGCATCGATTGTTCTACAGGACTTGCGATCGTCATTGATACCCCTCTCGTGGTTATTGCTTTAATAATCTTTCAGTCCCACCACAATATTAGCTCAACAGCGCAAATACAGGGGAAACTAAGCTGACTAAGTATCAGCTAACTGGTTGGTAGCTAGGCTAGTAGTACTGTAGCTGGCTAGTACCTGGTACATAGGGTGTTTTGGAGAACTGCATATCAGCTACAGAAGATCAGATCCTAGCAGGAATAATTAACCCTTTTGCTTACCTGGACTCAAATCGCTCAGACGGGTTTGTCCTCCCTACCTGAAGAAGAGGCTGTGCTCCGTTTTGCGCCTAGCTTCAGACCTGACCCCCGGACCGGTGAGCAACTAGCTGAGCTAGCCCAATTAATGATGTGTGGGATTGCTAACCAGTACAAAGAGGGATATCAGCAGGGCTGCCAACTCTCATGCATTGCTCTGGATAAGAGCGTCTGCTAAATGACTAAATGCATTGGCCGTGAGACACACGCATATCAGCCAGTTCACTTTGTATTTCTCACGCTGAGAAGGCAACGCCTACCAAGTCGTCCTGATAACGTTGTAAACGGGGGGCGCACAATTGTACGCAGCACAATTTTAGTTGGCCCCACCAAATCTCACCCCAAGGTTTTTTGAAAAGTTCAGAAAATGTCATCAAATGGCCAGTAGATGGTGTAGCCTAACAAGATATTCCAGTGGCATGGATTTCATCATAAATGTCATTCTTCATTTAAACACAAATGCCCATTTTGACAGAAGCATTGCAGTCAACCACATGGATGGTTTAGGTTTAGGGTGTCTTGCTCAAGAGCACTAAGACAGAAAATGACAGTCTAAATTTGAAAGGTTTTGAGACCAACCTTCAATTGCCAGTACAGTGAACCATTCATGTAACCTTGCCTGGGATTTGAACCAAACACCCGTCAGATTCTCTCTAATCTCCTTTTTTTCACTGATAGATGGTTGTTTGGGGAGAGAATTTGGTTCTACAGTGATAAACTAAAGCCAAAACAACACAAATGCTACAAAACAAAGGTCACAGCCATTGTCGAGTATTTAAATCAACTCCAGTATGTTTCCTTGGTTAGCAACAAGATCACCCCACAATGCTCAACTTTCTAAAGTGTTTAGTGTTTGTCTACACGTCTGCAATTGTACCTTTCATTCTGACCTCATATTACATTCTGACCCCCCCCCTCCCCCGCTCGCAAAAGTCTTCTCAGAGGATCCAAACAAGGCCTGTGATTTTCAGCAACGCACCCCCTCCTCCTTTTTGTCCACCACCATTCAGGACTGCCATTATACAAGCTAATTTAGCCAATTATACACAGGTGTGATGCTAATCTCCCTATCACACACTGAGCTCCTGGGTGTAAAAATAGCCTAATTACACATCTGTCCTTGTGGTAGCTTCCAGGGTCTGTTCTCTTGGCAGCGTCTGTTTGGCAAAAACACCTTTATGAAAGGATGATTCTTGTATAGGATAGAGGGAACAACACAATACTGCAGAAAGCAGGAGTTTATTGTGTTGCGGAATGTGCCAGCAGCCTCGTCCTTTGTTCAGTACGTTGAATGGATATTCAGCGATACAGTATGAGGTATACTGGCAACATTAATTACTTTCTGTATAGTTTTCTCACATAGGTGTTGACAAGGTTATAAAAAATATAGGTAAGATGTATTTTTGTGTTTATATCATGGCTGTGTATGTCAGCACAATGTACATTGTCACAACGTTTGTGACATTTCCATGGATGGCAAAAAATATGCCACCACAACACACCAACTAGCATGCCTACATTTGTTCTCGTCCCTATCCATTTGCACATGCATTAAATACGATCCAATGACTTTGTTTTGTTGTTTTTAAAGTTGTAGTTTTGCCATTTTATTATTCTCTGGTGATTGTTATTATTTGACTTGATATCATGTCGTTTTTTATGTTTAATATGTAATGACTTTGTGCTGCCCATCTTGGACTGGACATTATTGAAATATGTTTTATATCTCATTGAACCCATCCTGGTTATTTAAAGATTGAATACATACATACATAAATATAAAATAAAAACCAACCATATCAGCATCAAACAGTTTATTTCCATTCAAATCCAAAACATGAACTTGTGTGTCTGGGTATGGTTATGCATCAATAAGCTGTCTTCAGACAGTACTTTACACACACCCACAGTATCATCTACACACATGCTGTAGTGTAGGCAGACAGTAACCAGTAAGACACAGTATTGTACACCTTTTATGGCCGGAGAGGGAGGGGGTACACAAGAGACATCAAACCCTTCATTAAATTCTCCCACTTTTGATGAGTTAGAGTGATGTGACCAGCAGCCTGCTCTCAGACTCCAGCTCCCTCCCGGGTGACTAAGACATGATTATCATCCAGCCTTGGAGCTGTGAACTGGGCCCCGAGATTGGAGTCAGAGGGGGACTCTCCACTGGATGGAGTCAAATTAAATGATTCGGTCCCTAGTTAGTTGCCGCTTTCAATATTCGGGTGGCTGTGGGGAATATAGGATTGACTCCGACCCTGGGAGGACTGGCTCCCGGCACACATTTGTAACAGCTTGTGATATCTCATCTCATGTGGCTGGAGGAAATTGCTGTCTACACAAGCCAAATAACTCTGTCTCCCTGACCCCAGAGTGGCTCAGTCTCATTATCAGCTTCAGCACTCGTCTCACTGGGGTCCCAGTGTCATCTCCCCAGCCCACAGCCCTCACCCTCTAACCCCCCCCCCCCCACCCCCACCCCACCCCATCCTCACCCCTTGTCATCCTCCTTCTCCCTACCTCTCTTGACTCACTCTCCTTATCCTTCTCCTCATCCCTCCACTCCCACTCCCCCCCCCCTGTCCTCACCCTCTCTTTACCCCTCCTCCTCGGCATGAAAATTGCCTTGTCTGCAGAGTGATAGAATCTGCCTGCTAATCAGTCCAGAGTTTTCAGCAGAACCTGCAGGGCATTGACAGAGAGAAAGGGAGAGAGAGCTACACCTACACCTGCTTATTTTACCACTCTCTCCCTTTTTTCCTCTCATTTCTTTCTTTCCACTGAATAAATTTAAATCACAAGAGCCAGCAGCACCATTTGACTCTCCTTTCCAAACTAACCTCCTGTTACCTTTGTTAGCACAGCCTGCTGTCAGGTGTTCCTGTGTCTGTGTGTCTACTGAGATTACATACGACTGGAACAAGACTATAGGCTGCGACTGTAAACCCCATCAGCATTACTCCGTTCCTTAATATCCTGTCAAAATGTTAACTCCAAGCGAGGAGAGAAGTGTCTGAATTTCGTTCTGTAAAATCATGTGTAGTACATGTTTGCCTCCTGCATAATGGTTTCTGCCATGTTTTTCGTTGCACGTCATGTCATTTCTCATAGTACACTGTTTAATTTGATGGAATAGTGCTGCTGAGAAGGAGAAGAGGGGAGGTGTGGAGGGGAAAGGAGAGAAAAGGGATGGAAGATGAGAGCAGAGTAGGTGGGAGGGCAGGGTGCAGGGTTGTAACCTGAGGATGCTGCTGTCACTTTGGGGGGGGGGGGGGCTGGATGGTGGTCGAGGTCCATGGGACGATGAAAGGCTCAGACATGGGGGGTTGTCAGTGTGTCCTCCTCTCCCCATGTTGGTAACTTCCAGAGAGTGTGATGGTGTGGGGGCTGAAGTGGTTGGAAGGAAGAAGGGCAGGGTGGGGGTTAGGAGGGTGGAGCCTCTCTCTGTCTTTGTGTGATGGGGTATCAATGACCACCATGTTGGCCCACAAGAGAGAAACACCCACCGACAGCAAAAACAAACAGACACCACAAACGCTGGAGGTGCACACACCAGGACATGTTCAAGGACTGGGCCTGGGATTGTGACTAGAGGATTACAGCACTGCTCATACAGGTAACATATCTAACTTGTCCTACCTTTGCTTACCTCATAGTTTAGTCAACCATTCTCTCAATTTACATGGATAGGATTTAACTTCTCTCGCCAATTATGATTACACACAAATTATTATTCCGGACAAGATTGGCTACTCTCTCTTGTCAAACTGTTTTCTTCGTTCATTTATTGAGGGTTTAGGCTGGCTGAGGGGCAGTTATATGGGCGTATGTGAATCCCTCTGTGACATTGCTTGTAAAAAGGGCTATACAAATACATTCTCATCCCACTTAGTACTGCTAGTTTATGTACCCTTAGTATAGATAGTCCACATATTTTAGGTCCCTATATGTTTATTGTATGCACCTTCCTGCCAAAGCAAATTCCTTGTCTGTGCAAACTTTCATGGCGAATAAATCCCATTCTGATTCTGATTTGATTAGATTTCTCTTCAGAGTGAAGCTACCGACCTGCTTTAACACTGACTAGTTCTTGTCTAGCCGGCACTCTGAACAATGAAACACTTCTCAGCTGCTTGTGTTTGCAAGTCAGGTTCCTTGAGGAAGTTCTGTGATGAGTTTTACTGAATCGGATCATCCGTACAATAAATACAGCATCTGTGAGGTCAATGCCGTGTCAGTCAATGAGAAGTTAACACAGTTAAACGTTATTATCTGTGGATTAGTTTATTTTTAATCATCTCTTCAGCACGTCAGTCCAGACAGATGTTGGTTGTACAGGAGGAAAAACTGCCTTGCCTCCCAACCTTTCAACTTTAGGATGAAAAGCATCTAGTCTCCCTGCTCCTGCCTGGGGAAGAGGCTGGATGTTGACTTGTCAGTCTGCCCTTCTGACTTCTCCTTCTCGCAGATTAAGAGGAGGAGAGAACAACTTGTGTAATGCTCCTTAGAATTTTCCAGCACAGTGCTTCAGCGAAATCTAATTTGAGAGAAAATGGCAACCCAGCTGTTCTTTTGACAGAGCCGAACCAAAACATGGGTTCTTTCAGCGCAACACACGCTAGCCCATCCTCATCTGCACATCAATGGTCCTCCGGGAGCGCACAGGGTAGCAATTACTGCACACTACCGTTCTAGGGGTAATTTACTGGCCCCCTCTCTTCTGAGGCACCGTGAGGATCAGCCAGTGAGGGGGAATGATTGCAGAGGGTGTTTGTCAGTTTGTCGTCTCACAATGCGGCTGCTTTGTGTTGCTCCTGTCAGTCCTCTGACGGCAGATGAGCTCAGATTAAATATCCACATTTATTATGCAAACAAAAGTGGTTAATTGTCCACATATTTGCATGCAGAGGGTAAATGAATTATGCAAGATTTTTTCATAGCAACCGCTTCTGAGAGATGAGGGAGTGGAACTCTGAGATGTGATTGGTGGGTTTGGAGAATAACAGGATCAAACTGACAGACAGACAGACAGACAGACAGGCAGGCAGGCAGGCAGGCAGGCAGGCAGGCAGACCATACGACTGACCGATCGACCTCTTTGTCAAAAGACCAGCGCCATTGAAAAACATCTCTCGCATTGCATCTAAAAACGAACACTAATATCACCTGAACAATACACTAATGTGCTTTGGTTGTGTCAATAACTCCCCTGCAGACACAGTCACTACCACTAATCCATCTGGAGTTCTCCTTTCTCCTGTCATCAACTGAGTAAACAGCTCAATCTGAGGAACACAGATAATAGGAGGCCCAGGCTGAATTCTCACATGTGGCACTACAGGTAGAGCATTAATAACATCAGAGTTCCATCCTAATGCTACATCTCTGCCTGGCCCTAATTGGCTCAGTTAGTCAATTAGCCCTGTGTGTTCTCACCTGCTGCTTCCCCTAAGACAAAGGAGCCAACAGGTTTCTTAAGGACTGCAATTAATATGCAGAAACATAATTTGTCATTGTCAAAATGTTTAAGGTGTCAAGTAGTGCTGAAATATGATTAATTTAGTAGTGTGGATGATGAGGTTCTAGGCTGATGAGAGCACTCCCTGGAGAGTGACTGGAAACAGCCATTTACCATCATAGAGAATGAGAGAGTGATTGAGAGAGAGAGAAAATGAGAGAGAGACTAAGAGAGAGAATGAGAAAGAGAATGAGAGAGAGAGCGTGAGAGAGAGAGAGTGAGATGGGATTGAAACTATGGAAACTGGAACGCGTTTTACAGATGACACAACTGGAACGCGTGTTACAGATGACACATCTGGAACACCTACGCCTATCTTTAGAGATACTGTACTTACCATTCCACCTCAGTTGAGGGTAGCTGATTGTTTGAGCAAGACAGAAATACAGAGGTTGATTTTCAGTTTGTGACAAGCGCCATATGTTGAGTCAGTCTCTCAGGAGGACGCACACACACACACATACACACGCACACGTCACAGTAATGAAAAACATCTGTGTGGATGTGCATGGAACTGTGGAGGAGTGGGGAGGGGATGTTTGGGGAATAATGTGTCCATATGGAGATTGTAGTCTCTGGATTAAGGACTTTACTTTGCAACACATTTTGCGCTTGTCGTCCAAGAGGATGAAGAGCAGGGGGAGGGGGGGGGGGCGAGAGAGGGGGGTCTGGATTACCAGTTTACACGGAGTCACAGGGGCCGTGAACTTCCAACACACCCAGGGGGGTTTTGGAAAGGAGGGGGCCTTGGGAGACACTAGGACTCCGGTCTCTCCTCCACATCGCTGTGACCTTCTTTCCAAACAGTCTGACTCCTCGTGAGCCCATCCCTGATGTTTGGGTGCAGTTCCTCAGCAGCAGAGATTGCGCGAGTCGGTAGTTAATCCAGGAAATAAGATGGCTGCAGGAAGCATGGGAGATCAGTCCACTCATCTCTTACTGTTCTCCAGGCTGAGGCACCATTATTGGAATTAACTGCACTGTCTGTTTGCTTGAACACACACACAGACACACACAGACACACACTGACACACACACACATACACACTGACCCAGTGTGGGATTGAAGCTTAGCATTTGAGGCGTTACCGCATAGCACAACACCCATAACCTCATGACCTGTGGCATTGCTCCCCCCTCCCCATTCCACTGCTAAACCAACCAGGCCGCTATGTGCCCCCCCCCCCCCCCTCCAAAGGCTAATGACCCTGGTAAGCACGGGGTCCCTTAATTGAAAGCAACAAGGAGATCAGCGCATAGCCTGCACTTGAGCCTGGCCAATCCCTAACGATTAAGCTTTACTCTTGTTAAATCCACAAATCCAATCCCCGGCAGTGACAAACACACAGACACACACACACAGACACACACACACAGACACACACACACAGACACACACACACAGACACACACACACAGACACACACACACAGACACACACACACAGACACACACACACAGACACACACACACAGACACACACACACAGACACACACACACAGACACACACACACAGACACACACACACAGACACACACACACAGACACACACACACAGACACACACACACAGACACACACACACAGACACACACACACAGACACACACACACAGACACAAATACTGGGCAAATCGCTAAAATATTTTGTCCACCTTACTTGTTTGGTGACTGTTGTTTTGAGACAGGCTCAAACATAATGAATACATCATAAACAGGGCTTCAGACAATCAGGATAATACTCAACGTAAGAGCAGTTACAATCTCTTACAATGACACTTAATCATTAGTCACATAGTCTTTTTCAATTCAGTGCAAAGACACATACTTCAAGATATTAAACTTTACAATGATTGTTAATTGAAAATCATTAGCGGGATTCGGACACACTTAATCCGACTGGAATTGGGTGAAATTATAACTGCCACTGCCAACCAACCCCACTGTTTACTTCTACCTTGCCTTTGAAAGGAGATTTGCACTGCAGCTTTATAAATTCCTTTTAATTCACATGTTTTAATGTCTTACAATAGCTACACTGTGTTGCTGCAATAATTCTGTCACGACAGAACTCTGTGGCGTGTCACCATACACAGCCAACTGTAAATTATATATTCCTATAATCACAAACTGCTGGAGTAATTATTACAGAGCTGTTGTTTGTTTGTTTGTTTTACTGAAGGAGTCAGTTTGAGCCATGTTGCCAGGAAAACGAAAGCATAGATCTGTCATGCCCTTGTTTGTACTAGTGGGGGTAACCATTGGCAACAGCACAACGTTTTCCCAGCTATTATGTGTGCTTTCCAAACGAAGGACACACTTTAACCATGCGATGGTGTGGGCAACCAGACACAGTGCAAGTGATATAAGACTTAGTGCTGCATGTACCCGTGTTGTGCTGTTTTCTTCTGTCAGTGTTGTGCAGGGTCGCTTGTGGAAGTGGATGGAAGGTGGTTTACTAGTACACAGTACAAGCTTGCTGTGCTACACTTAAAATGAATCTTAACCCTTGTGTTATCTTTGGGTCATTCTGACCCACCGTCGTATTGCGACAACTTTACCGCATACAAAAACAATGTGAAGCATTTTCTTTTAACCGTTAGGCTGTCTCAGACCCCCCACATTACATTAAGGTTAAAAGAAAATTATTTTGATTTGTATTGGGTAAAATTGGGTAAACACAATGATGATTCGTTATGAACCTTTTGGGTCATGTGACCCGAAGGCAGCACAAGGGTTAAGAGAATGTTTTGCTAGAATAGTCAGTGTTCTTGTAACCGCATGGAATGACATCGTCCTTGTAGTACAGTATTGTTTGGGTTTGAGGTATTTCATTAACACTGTTTTGTGTTTCTTTCCAATCCTCCTCAGGAAAGAGAGAATGACCCTGGATCCGGTAGAACAAACTAAGAACAGCTGGGGATTGGAGGACATAGAGAGAGAAAAAAGTGAAACCTTTGATCAAACTGTCAGAACTGTTCATTGAACCCGAGACATGAGAAATGTGTCAGAAATGTGCACGATACTGTATATTTTATATGCCATTAAATGTCCAGACATCTAAAGACTGACAACATAGCTGAACCCTGATTGCTTTCTCCCAGTGGCATAACCACAATACTAAGCAGGATAATGACACAGTGGCTATGGTCTGTACATAGCCTGTCATCATGGTAGACAGGGACCACAGCCCTGAATGCTGACGGACATGCATTTAGCAGACAGCTTGGCGCCCTAGCATGGTCTTAGATGGTCCTGTGTTGGGTTGAAGACCGGGGGGGGGGGGGGGGGGGGATGGATGGAAGTCAGAAGAGGGTAAGTAAGGAGGTTAAGTTTGCTCCACTGGGGTTCTGGTAGTGAGCACTTGACAGATTATTGGTCTGTAAGAACCCAGGCATTACAGACTTATTGACAACACACATGGAAACACCCCCGGTTTACTGGAGAAACAATGCAGCTCTCTGTAATTAGTTTGTTGCCACAATTCAAGGTTATGCGCCACAACAAAGATTACACATTAGAAGGCTGAGTGTTCTAGAATCCCATTATGAACGGGCTAGAATGTGAAGGTTCAAAGTCTGTCAACCTACTCTCCTGTCATGAAACCAGTAATACTGTATTCATAAAGAATAAAACGACTGAGCCTGGGTATGACTTGGATGCAGCGTTGTATCACATGTTCATTGACAGATATCTGCCTAATCTCTCCCAACGGACGATTCCAATTTGAGTCCAAATAAGGATCCTCAAGTGTGCGTGTGTCCACATTCCAGAATGTCTGGCGAAGGCTCATTCTCCCAATCATCACCCTCCTGCATCTGAGTAATGTCCGGACGACCTGGACCACGCCTGAATTCCTCTTCTGCTAACAGGATTACACCCTCCTCTACGTTTCCCCTCCTCTCTACCTCTCTCTCGTCTCCCGTCCACTTGTCATCCCCCCAATCCCACAGTTATTCCGCTGTCTTTACCACTTGTCATCCTCACCCCCTTCTCTTGCAGTCTTCTCTATTTTATCACCCAATCAGATTTCAGGAGATTAGCCAGAGCCTTACGTCTAGGCGAACGCGTGATGCGCTTCAATCCACCTGCAGGACCCAGAGAGCCATGCAGATGGGCCCCAGCCCCAACCAGTCCCACCCCCAGCCCCAACCAGCCCCAGCCCCAACCAGTCCCAGCCCCAACCAGCCCCAGCCCCACCCCCAGCCCCAACCAGTCCCAGTCCCAGCCCCAGCCACAACCAGCCCCACCCCCAGCCCCAGCCCCACCCCCAGCCCCAACCAGCCCCAGCCCCAGCCACAACCAGACCCACCCCCAGCCCCAACCAGCCCCAGCCCCAACCAGCCCCAGCCCCACCCCCAGCCCCAACCAGCCCCACCCCCAGCCCCAACCAGCCCCAGCCCCAATCAGCCCCACTCCCAGCCCCAACCAGCCCCACCCCCAGCCACAACCAGCCCCACCCCCAGCCCCAACCAGCCCCAGCCCCAACCAGCCCCAACCCCAGCCCCAACCCCAGCCCTAGCTCAGCCCAGCTCAGCAGCGCCGGCCGCTAATCCGGCTTGACAGCGCTAGCCCTGAGAGGTGGTGGAGGGGTGGTAGGGCCAGTGCAGTGGGGCAAACAGGGCAACTGTTTTCATGCTCTTTTAATTGTTTGGTTCAGGCAACACATCACAGAGACAGACAGGCAAGCCGGACTTTAACAGAGCGGCGGTGGTGTCAACATGAGAACGTCTCGCCTCTGGATCTTAATTGTTTTAATGAAATATTGAGAAAGAGACTGTTCCTCCTGTCTTCCACAGGACGTTCTGGGATGAGAAGGCCACAAAGCAGTTTGGCCTCGAGTTTAATGAAGCAGGGAGAAAGCATGTCTCTCTTCCCCCAGTCTCCCTCCTCCTCCCCAAATAGAAATAGTCATGTGTTTATTATACACACCCCAGAGAACCAAGAATAAAGGGAGAGAGGGTGAGAGAGAGGTGGAGAGGGGGAGATCCCTTCTTTCGTTTTCTCTTTTATTCCCTCTGTGATGGTGTCTGTCAAACAGCGTATCCATCAGTGTGCCACCGTGGGGTAAACACGGTGTGCACGGGGGCACACTGTCACTTCAACACAGGAGCTTACTGACACACTCTTCTTCAGCCGCTCCAAAGGAACCTCTAATTGTGTTTTGATCAATTGGAATATGAAAGCAATACATATATGATCAAAAATGACATACGTTTATTATAGATATTTTTTTGTCTCAGTCAGAATGGTCCAATCTTTTTTTTTAAAGGCTACTTTTTGGGGTTTGTAAAAAGCTGGTTTTATTATTATTATATTATTATAATTTTGTACCCCTGAATCTGTAATACAGTACAAATATATTCAAATGTTTAAATGGTACATTCTGGCTCATATAACAAAGGTTGATGATATTGGTTAACCATTAAATATAGTTTTTGCAGAACTGACATGTGGTCTTGGGAATCTAGCCGTGTGTGTTTTGCAGGGTGTGTGTTGGTGTGCGTGATGTCAAACTCTCCCACCCTCTCTGCCCTGGAAACAGGCTACCTAGAGTACTGGGGACAGCTGTGGGTGAACTGGGTTGCATCTAAAATGCACTCTCCACTGCATATTTCATGACCTGTGTGTGTGTGTGTAACCTATGTATGCGGGCTTGGGTGTATCTTTTAGGGCCATAGGTGACTGAGGACTAAAGATGGCAACACTCATGTCGCCCTCATCGCTCCCTCCACACGCTAGCCTGAACTATACGATGCTGTTCAGCTGCTCAGCTGTGGTGCTTCTTATGTAACATAACAATACAAAGATTCTGTGACACTGGAAAGTTGAAGTGGGGGTTGAACTCAGTGAGGTCTGGAGTGGGAAGTTCACCTTTATCTGAACTCAGAAAGCAATGAACTTGGGAGGAAAGTTCAGCGGTTGGGTGGGCTGGTCAACACTCCCAGTCTGGCTAGCAATTAAAACCCACACAGACACATGAAAGAGCCTGCCCAGGAGTGCTGTCCAAGTGTCCTTTGTGTCAACTTAGTTTCCCACAGATTTAAAAATGTGTTTTGTTTTGTTTTGTTTTTCTCCAGCTTGGATGAAAAGGTATGTACAGTATGGTGAAGTGAAGACTGAAAATAAAGCCAAAGGGAGTTGACTAGAATAAATGTAATTATTTTACATTTACTATAATTACATGTTCAATCTATTATAGTATTTGGTTGAATTACAGTATTTTGGCATATTCCAATATTTGGGTGTAGTACAGTGATTTCAGACAGTTTATTGCAGTATTTGTGTGTATAATAAATTATATATGTGTATAGTATATTCCAGTATTTGGGTCCATTATAGTCTTAGGTTAGTTATAGTGTTTCTGGATATTGCTGTGTTTGGGTAAATTACAGCATGTGGTTGTATTCTAGTGTTGGGGTATATTTCAGTCCCCGTGGTGAGTTGTCACATTGTACTGCTGTTTTTAAAAGTTACAATAAATCTGACATTTTGTTTGTGTGCGCATGACAAAAGAAGGAGACAGAGGGAATGACAAAAATATGTGTTTGTGTGAACCCAGGGGACATAATGTTTGTTTTGGGAGGCAGGAATGTGTTGATATGGTCAGTATTGTAACAAGCAACCATCCCCATCATGGATGTGACGAGAGTGTAGCAGGGGGGATGACTTCCCTCCATCCCCCTCTCTCACATCTCACCACGGGGGAGAGGGAGAAGGAGGGAGAGAGAGAAGGAGGGAGAGAGAGAAGGAGGCATGGGGGGACAGGGGTCACAAGAAGCCCACTTATCTCATCCCTTCTCTCATCCCTCAGTCCTGCCTTTCTGGAGGTCACAGCCACTGGGGTTTAATACAATCTATAAAGTCATATGTCTGTTTACATATCAGCTGACCATGGCTCTCTGCTGTCCAGGGCATAATGTATAAACACACACACACACACCCTGTATGTATCTCTCTTTCTCTCTCACACACGCACACACACACACAGAAAGAGAGAGAGAGGGACGTGGTGTTGTACACACACACACACTGTATGTATCTCTCTTTCTCTCTCTCACACACACACACACACACACACACACACAGAAAGAGAGAGAGAGGGACGTGGTGTTGTACACACACACACACACACTGTATGTATCTCTCTTTCTCTCTCTCACACACACACACACAC
The DNA here is from genome assembly GCF_038355195.1 of Osmerus mordax. NCBI lineage: Eukaryota > Metazoa > Chordata > Actinopteri > Osmeriformes > Osmeridae > Osmerus > Osmerus mordax. Next base: position 4,090,765 of record NC_090058.1, on the reverse strand, counting down.
ACACAGAAAGAGAGAGGGACATGGTGTTGTGTACACACACACACACTGTGTACACAATACACAGAGCTTCCCAGGTGCCGTGGGGGAGGTCTCTGCTTTCACAGCACACTGTCACTTTAATGAATAAAGCATTCGCTCCAACGGCCTGGCAGTGCAGCAGGCCTGGCCACATTGCGTGCAAACCCACCTCACTGCCTCTCCCTGGCTGGCCTTGAGCCTAATGCAACCTGACATGTTACAGTGAAAGTACTTTATAAAATCAATATTAAATTCACAGCCTCTGACATCCTGGGACATCTAAGATAAAGGGGAAATAAGGCGTGGAGTAAATAGTCCTGCCGCTACGAAAGGGGCTGCAGGAGAAGACTGGGGGAAGACACAGGGGACCGCAGGGAGAATTAGAGCAGTGCTAGTCATGTTTTATACCAAGGTCTTGACATCGATGAAAACATTATAAAACGGCACGCAAACTCTGACAGAAAGAAAAAAAGCAAAGCAAGGCAGGGGAGGCTGAGCGGGCAGGCGGGCGGGCGGGGAGCTGTGGGTAGGATCACTGCTCAGCCACTCATACTCATGGAGATGGGCTGTCTGCCTGGCTTACTGGCTGCCTGGCTTACTGGCTGCCTGGCTTACTGGCTGCCTGGCTTACTGGCTGCCTGTATAATACTTAAGTATTATTAAGCTTCCTGTATTTTCGTTATATTACTGCTTGTGTATTGTAGTGTACAACTTATGTTCTCTTTATTTACAGTAAGTACAGAGGAATATGACTTCAGTCACTATTTACCAAAGATAGGTTCACAAATTTTGATATATATGTAAAAATAATATGACCGTAGAAAATTAATATAAACTGTAATATTACCAGACATTACTAAATAAAATTAAGACATGTTTTTTTCAGAAAAAATGATTAAATTGATATTTATTTTCTCCTGTAACTTTACAGTACACTTAATATATAATATATGAGAAAAACTCAGTCAATAACACAGAAAGATTTACCACATGACAAAATTATCTCTTTCGGCAACCTTTTTGCTCACATTGATAAGAACATTCATAACTATTCATAAGTAATATAAATAAATAAGTATTCAAACATTTACAAACTGTTTTGAATATTCATAAATATGATACTGCCTTCCTTGCACTTACATTTAAATATGTGGATAAACTAATTTATCATTTATGAGGAGACAAACCTTGAATGTTGAATCACTTTTTCTAACTTCCTGTGTGTCAATGTGTATAAAACAATTACTTTACTGTAAGCGCTATGACCTTCTGAACTCTCCCAGCAGCCGGCAACATGTTGGACAACTGCTCCCTGGCAGGACAGGCAGAATTAATGGATAATGGTTTTTTACTGTTTGTACTTGTGTGTGTGCATCCCATACTGTTTGTGTTTGCATGTGTGTGTACTTGTGTGTGTGAATGTTGGTGTACAGGCCATGTTGAGAGTATGTGTATGTGTGTGTGTATGTGGGGCACAGCAGGGTTAGATAGGTCACCAGCCCCTGTAGGAGATGTGTTGTGACAGGGATGGGGGGGCAGAAGGTCAAGGGTGGGGGCTGACCCATCCATAGACCACCTTCCTCCACCCTCCCCCTCCCACATCCTCCTGCCTCCTCCCCTCTCATCTTCCCTCCTCCCTCTCTCCTCACACCCTACCAAAGACCCTAAATCTGGCGGTTTCACACTAATTAGTGTAGGAGGGGGAGGGTTCAGCGCGTGGGTTAGGGTCAGTGGGTACACGAGGAGATGAGGTTTAGGAAATGTAGGGGAAGGGATATTGGACATAAACACTACCGGAGTACCAGAGTACCGGAGTACCAGAGTACCAGAGTACCGGAGTACCAGAGTACCAGAGTACCGGAGTACCGGAGATGGAGACAGAGAGGCCAGGACACTGACGGTGTCTCTGCTCACGACAGACACATGGTGCGTTCTGTCTCCGTACCAAAACAATCACACTGCTACCATTCAAATGGAATACAATTAGAAAACCGAGTAACAGACGTACAACATTTTATGCTTCAGAATACAAATGTGGTTTGTGGGAATTGTACTATCACAACACAGTCAATTTATTGAAATAGACCAGAAATAGATTATTGAAATAGTCTAATTCTTATTATATAGAAATAGACCAAGTCTTCCTGGACTACCCTCTGCTCAAAGGTTGGGTTCACACAGAATCACAGTGGTCTGCAGACAGTTCAACTACTACCTTCCTGGCCCAGGTATGGTTCAGTTGGTTCTATAATGATGTACAGTACAAGTCTTGCACTGACCTGCATAAACACTCCAGCTACAGAACACTGCACACTCAACGATTTCCAGAAAGAAATCATTATGATTTTCATGCGGTTGAGAAAGTAGTTAGGTGTTATTGTGGGTTATGTGTGTGTGTGTGTGTGGTTAGCTGCTGGAGCTGTTCTGAGGTTTGTGCCCCCCACCACCCAGCTTAGCAGGCGAGAGACTGGAGTGCAGGGAGTCTCTCCTCTGAATGCATGAATGACCCACAACTGAAAATCAATGCCAGCGAGCCTGACGCCACACTCACTGACAACACCAACTCTTGTTCTGTAAAAAGATACACACACACACACACACGCACAAACACCACACCTATACCCACACAATGCTCTGCACAGCCTAATTGATGTGTTTTCTGGTGCTGCTACACAGACAGACACCCTGAGCAACAAACTGGTCAACAGTACCCTTCTGACTAACACATCTAAGCTCATCTGTCTCTGTTTTTCTCTGCCTCTGTAGTCAGTCATAGTCTCTCCATTATCTCTATTTCTAATCAAATGTACTAACTGCAGAGATAACTAGATCTGAGGACCGAGGAAGAACATAGCTGAAAATATCCAAATGTCCAATAAACAATCTTAGCTCTTCTGCTGAGATTCAGTTAGAGTATGTAGACCAGACAGGTATTATATTAGGAAGTCATTACCTGAGGCGACAATGTTAAAGCCTACAGCAGACTTTTTAGCTATGGTACCATCATGGGGTCTCCTTCAAAGAAGTCCACAGGGCCATTAAGAAGATGAATTAGACTGAGAGAGAACTCAGATTTCCATTATTCATATGGGCTCTACTCCAAAACCATTAGTGATGGTTGTGAAGTATGATCCATCTTCATATAACTTACACACATGTGCACACACACACACACACACAATATTCCAAATCCAAATTCCAAATCCCTTAAATGTAGCTGGGGAGACAGGAGAGGGGCCTCCTGGCTGAAGTCAGTGGTTCACCTGGATTTACAATTTCAATAAAAAATATACCACTACAAGGAAAACCCCTTAAACTCCCAAAGCTGCTGGTTCCAGGAGGAGAGCTAAAAGTGGGGCGAGGAGATGTATATTTCAAGGCTCCTGATGGGCCGGCCATTGATAGATGGCAGGGTGTGCTTTACATGAGAGATCGATGCCAAGACAAGAAGAGCATTACGAAGCTGGCACCCTGTTTCTCTCCCTTTTCTAAACGATTCTAAAATATAATTCCAAGTGGTTTCTAAATCTCTGTTACAGCAGAATTTACAGTATTTTTGCACTTTCTCCCGAGTGCGGTAAAGCTGTTCCCTCCTCCGAGTGGATGAAGCCTGAGAAATCTTGACATTGTGACATGAGACAAAACCGTCTTTGAGAACACTGTCATTCACTGGCACTGACACTCCTTTCTCTCCCACTCCCTCGTTTCTCTTCTCACTCAAACCCCCCCCCCCTCCCTCCCTCTCCTCCCACCCCCTTCAGAGTCCTTTAGACAGAGCTGTCCATAGCAGTGCTTGTATGCCGCTCATTAGCGACGAGGCCCTTGTCTCCGGGGAGTGACAGACAGCTTGTTATAGTCAACCAGAGGCCTTGCCTCGTTAACACCAACACGGACAGGGGGAGGCCATGAAAGAACCTGGCAACACATCTCCCTGCAGCTCTTAGCCTCTTTCTAGGAAGCTGCTTCGGGACCCATTCAGACCGAGGACAAACAAAGACCCCGACTCTCCTTTAAAACATCACACACACAAATCCAACAGACAGCTGGGCTAGGAAATCTCACACCGTGTGTGTGTGTGTTTGTGTGTGTGTGGGGGGGGGGGGGCGGAATGCCCATTATCACAAACACACACACATTTATTTGTTCCTTGGTACTTCAACTAGTCCCCCCTCCATGTCACACACACCCAAAACCTCCACACCTACCCACAATGAGTCCCTGAGAAAGACAGAGATGGAGAGAGAGAGAGAGCGAAAGAGAAAGAGAGATGGAGAAAGAGAGATGGAGGGAGAGAGAGAGAGAGATGGAGGGAGAAAGAAAGAGAGAGATAGAAACAGAAAGACAGGAAGAGAGGTCTAATTGCTTTAGAGCATCAGACGTGATTCCGTTTTTTTCCCTAACTCCTCTACCTCATTATGCCCTGATCCCATTGAATGACCATCAGGTCATCACACACACACACACACACTCACACACAGTGTGAAAGGCGATATTTAGTTATTTTTCCGTTTGACAGTTTTTTTTGTCCGTACACCATCAACTCCTTGTCTACAAAAATGCGAGTCTTCTTTCTGCACTGGTCGAGCTGACCTCTGATCACATGACCTGGTGGCATCATGTGACCCAATAGATGACTGTCTGATTGGGTCATTTCTGTGGGTGAACGTTCTGCTGCCTGCCTTCTGGATTCCAAGCGTGTCACCTCTGCTTTAAATGAGGGTTACAGAGTTATATTAGTTATATTAGTACAAGATCAGGCACTGACTCATGACATGAGACTGTAGAGTTACATACTTGAATCCTATCCATTGTCAGGTCTCCTTGTCATCAGTATGTAAACAGCATCACATGGAATCATGTCTGCCAAGTGGAGACAGGACAGCAACCTGAGAAAGAGCCATGCTGACAAGTGTTGTGGAAACACGGTTAATAGTTATACAATCATCTGATGTATTAACATGCCACTGTTGTTTAAGGCAATGCAAGGGCCAGCTATTGTGACACCAGAGAGATCAGAACTCCAAACAGTTGACATTTTACGTTACATTTCGAAAGGGGCAATGAAAGAGGAAAAATGGGATGCAGTTCTCCATGGGTACAAAATGGTTCTCCAGATGGCTGTGTCATGTCAGACATGTTTGGGCTAGATATTCTGACAGTCCTGAGGTATGAAATATTGAACACTTTGCGGGGCAGGAGGCCTGGGAGGGAGCTTATGGTGCCTGACCTGTAGGCTGATCCCAGTGGGCTGTCCTGGCCTCCGACTCCATCTCTCCCCTTGGCCCTTTCTCCCTCCCCTTCCCCAGCTCTCCATCCTCTTCCTTTCTTCATCTGTGCCCCTGTCCTCCCTCCCGCTGATGCAGCGCAACACTGAGTTTACAACTGACAAATGGCCACGAGACAAACGGACTCCCAGTCTGCTGTTGCCCTTGAACTGCACCTCTCGTTTTCTCTCTTTTAACTCCCCCCTCGCTCTCCCTGTCACCATTCCTTCTCACGATCTCACTCTCGTTTTCCTTCTCTCTACCCCCCCCCCCCCCCCCCCCCCCCCAGTCATGTGTTGCAGCGTGAATGGATTCAGAGTCATATACCTTTCTCTTCCACGCCAGATTAGAGCTGTGTAATCTGTCATGTGACCAGCCCCGGCTCAGTGCTCAGGGCAGCGGAGGAGTCCTGATGGTGGGAAATCAGTTTTGCGGTCTGCTGAGACAGAGTGAGGGGGCAGGAACCTGGGTCTTCTAAGACCCCCGGACTAGCAGTAAACTAAAGCCCAGACGTGCAGTACTGCAAGCCAGAGGAGATAAACCAGTGCATGGCCCCCAGTGAAGGTGCTCTCCTTAATACCTCCTATACAAGTTCACTCCATCACACAGCCATGGACTGTGAATACCTTAGCCACATTGATGGTTCTCATGAACAAGACAACACATTCTGCCCATGGACCAGAAGAAGCTGTATGATTGAATGTGCAGCACAGCCAGTCCACCACACAGCATGCTATCAGACAGAACTATCAAGCTAAAACTCACAGCTACTTCCTGGGTTGTTTCTCTCGAAATGAATATTGGTGCCTAATTATGACCAGAAAGAAAGACAGAAATATATATATATAGAGAGAGGGGAGAGAGAGAGAGAGAGAGAGAGAGAGAGAGAGAGAGAGAGAGAGAGAGAGAGAGAGAGAGAGAGAGAGAGAGGAAAGAGAGAGTGAGAGAGAGGAAAGAGAGAGAGAGAGAGGAAAGAGAGAGAGAGAGAGAGGAAAGAGAGAGAGAGAGAGAGAGAGAGAGAGAGAGGAAAGAGAGAGAGTGAGAGAGACAGAGGAAAGAGAGAGACAGAGAGAGAGAGAGAGAGAGAGAGAGAGAGAGAGAGAGAGAGAGAGAGAGGAAAGAGAGAGGAGAGATCACAGCTTTGCTGTCCCAGTGTTGTCAGCACCTCACCGGGTGTGCCCTCTTTATCTGTTCCTTCTGCTCTGCCAGGAAGCACGCATGTGAGTGGTGAATACACACGCGTGTTTAGCCGAGGCTGTGTGTCCCGGTGAATACACGCGTGTGTTCAGTCGCTCGACCTCCACAAAACCACCACCTGCTGCTTCTGTGCCTGTTTTCATTCAGTCTCCCATTCATACGCCAGCCAGAAAACATCAATAAATAACATGAAAATTCATTAAAATAATAATTTTCAGGGGGTTAAAAAGAGGGCTTTATGCTCTGGTGACGTATTGTGGAGGTGATTCAAATGGTGATTCAGATGGAAATCTCGGTCTCTCTGGAACCTTCCACCAACAGAGCAATGGTTCCGTATTCGGTTCTCTTTCCCGGTTCTATCAAGTAACAGCTGGACTTTTGTTATGTGCGTCTGTGTTGAAATTGAACCACCCCTCCTTCTCTCTTTTTCTCTCTGTTTCTCCCATGCATCCATGCAGTCATCTGATCTGACAGCATGGCAGGCAGGCATGGGAGAGCTAGCTGTATTGTACATCAAAGAAGGTTACAATCGACGGCTCTCCCATGCAGACACCCACCAGGACCAGCCTCTTGCGTTAAGCCAGCCTCAACTATCCCAGAAAAGACCACAGGCTGTGGGGTTGACACCCAGCACTTGCCCTCTACCTAGCTGGCTAAAAGCACTTTTGCTCTGCTAAGCACATAAGCCATTTAGGGGTGTGAAATTGTGCTGCTTAGGAATAATACCATAACTTCGCTTTATCCCTCAGGACCCAGTCAGCCAGTACAGACAGCCCCTGGGGGTTTATAGGGCACCAACATGGCAACCATGCATAGCTATCCTCTTAAGGAAAGATAATTCCTGTCTTTCTCTCATGCAGAGAGTAAGGAAGATCAGGTTGGGACAATGGGTGGGAATTAAAAGATTTGATGGGTCATATAAGTGTGTTCATCGGATATGCAGTTATTTTGATTAGATTTATATTGGGTTGAAGGCGGTTTGATACCTGGTCAGTCACACAAAATTTCCTGCATTGCCCGCTCTTTCTCTTAAGCTCTCTCTCTCTCTCTCTCTCTCTCTCTCTCTCTCTCTCTCTCTCTCTCTCTCTCTCTCGAATCACACCACCATAATCTCAGTTTTTCCACTGCAATCCATTCTCATCGTCACACAAAAGGACAGTCCACCAACCAGCTGGCCTGCTGACAGTCAGTATTTACAACAACACCACTCAGACTCTGCAAACAAACGCCTGTCAACAGCCAGGGTAGTGATCAACACTGACCTGGGATCAACTGTCAGGAGGTACACAGTACTGTAATCCTTTGGGTGGGCAGATTAAAGCTCTTTTAGAGACCAGGGGGTGTTGAACCCTGGTCATTCTTGGGTCAGTGATCATTCAGCTAAACCTCAGTGATCATCTGGGTCACACAAACAAACAGTCAAACTGGGAATTAAACAGACTTGCAATGGCACTGCTGTACATAACCAAGCTATATGTGCAAATGTATTCAGTTACACAAATAAAGACCATCTGATTATCTGAACAAGAAGACTGCAGCCCACGAGCAGAAATCAGTTAATCCAAAAGAACATTATAGCTCCAGCCAGATAGACTGTGAACAGCTTGTCATCTACTATGTGACCTTGTTGAGTCTTACCTTATTACTTTAGGTTTGCACCTGTGTCATACATGTCACATACATGTCATATATAGTTTATATAGTTTTAATCTACCGGCTAGATGACATACACACACTGTGTCTTTCTCACCTGGACCATTACTCTGGTTACCACAGAAACATCAGCACACCTGTCATGTATGTGAATTGTGTTTCTGGCATGTGGGTTTTACACGTTTGATGTTTGTCATGTGTGGACTGTCCTACGTTAATTGTTTCGTACATAGAATGAAGACAAAACTGGGGCAATTGGTGTGGAGAGGTGAGGGGAAAGGAGAGCTGAGGGGGATAGGTGAGGAGAGTTGGGGAAGAGGTGAAGGGAGAGTTAAAGGTAGAGTGGAGGGACGTGGGAGATAGGTGAGGAGAGTTGGGGGGAGAAGTGAAGGGAGAGTTAAAGGTAGAGTTGAGGGAGGTGGGGGATAGGTTAGGAGAGGAGGGAAAGTGGAGGCTGGGGGGAAGGGTGGGGGAGAGGTGGAGGACAATTGGAGGCCCCGAGGGAGACAGATATTAGAGGGATACCCAGGAAACATCACAGGGACACAGGTTAAATGATCAGGTGGTGAGATCAGATACTGATGGATAATCATAAACACACTTCACGCCTGATACAGAGGCAATCACATATTTATGACACCAGAATATGACAGATTAAGACTCCCTTTCACATACACGACTAATAAAGACCTGTCAAATGTATTTTCTTGCATGACAATTAGATGAAAACTGCAGACTAGTAGAGTCTGTTGACATGCAGTAGTAATGGTTGACTTGATTTACATGTTCCGAAGGATGGTGCAAACAAATTGGAAAAACAGCGCCCCCTGTTGGAGAGATGTCTCAACAGTTTTCATTGCGGTAAGTTTCGAGTAAAGGCAGGTGCAAGTAGAATACTTTTAATATGGATTGAAACCTTATCTTATATCTTATCAAAACGGACTAATTAATAAAATTGAAGAATATGTAATAATACCAAATATATATCCGCGAGAACGGCGAAAAATTAGGCCAACACCAGTTTTATAAAAAATGTAGGCCTAAAATGGACTAATTTAACAAAATAATAAATACGTACTTCCTGTTTAAGGATAGATTATACACGAATCAATAAGATGCACCGTTACCAGATAATGAACATTATCTGGTAACGTTTTCACTTGGAGTGCAAGTTTACTTATAGCCTGCAGGTGGCGGTGCAGAACACAGCTTGAGCCCGAGGCATACCTGTCGGTTGCGGATCAACATACTGTTGGTACTGCAACAACACAACAGCGGCAAACATAGCACAACAAAGTATGAAACATGTAGACTGACATGTATCTTCTGTAAGTTGTTTATTTAAATACAGTTTGGCAATGTTGGAACGTAGGGAAGGTTTTTAAAAAGGGAGTCAGATGGCTGAGCGGTGAGGGAGTTGGGCTAGTAATATGCAGGTTGCCAGTTCGATTACCAGCCGTGCCGAATGACGTTGTGTCCTTGGGCAAGGCACTTCACCCTACTTGCTTCGGGGGGAATGTCCCTGTACTTTCTGTAAGTCCCTCTGGATAAGAGCGTCTGCTAAATGACTAAATGCAATGTAAAAAGCACAGAAGAATTGAATGTAGGTGCTGCTGTAGAATGTGGTCTGATTCAGTCGCCCTATTTACTCCAGTGTGTCATTCAAACGACAGGCCGGTGGAGTGTGTCTGGGATTCGATGGAGAGATTTAGAGAAAGAAAGACATATTTCAAGATTGAGAGAGAGAAGTAGTGTGTGAGTGAGAGAGAGAGCATAATATCTACATACACAGAAGTTGGATTGTTTTGGCATTATTGTGCCATTGTTCTCAATACCGAATCTTCATTATTCATTTGTGAAAATGTATTATTCCATTAGTAGAAGCATTGAATGGCCCATATATAAGTGAATTCCATCACCACATCTCAACATGAATGCATTTAGCGCACACATGATTAGTTGTCAAAAATGACTAGAAATAGAAACTAGAAATAAGTATTTAAATTGCTTAACATGTCAAGATATTTATACTGACTACTGACACACACACACGCACACACACACACACACACACACACACACACACACACAATGGTCTTACACATTCCAACATAAAACACACTGCCAGAAACACACACAGATTCAAATGGTCGTCATGGCGACAGTACTGCAACGCCATAGGAGGCATGCAGCTGGCTGGCTATCTGTGTGTGTACGGGGGTTAGGATATATCTCTGGTGGTCTGGCAGGAGCACCTCCTGTTTACACCACATACTGTCCATTCAGGCCAGTCTGTTGGGGAGAAACACATCACATCTTGTCTTAAATGACTCCTGAGGACCCCCCCCCCCCCACACATCTGAGATAATGAGCACACACACTCTCATTCTAACATCCTCCTCACACCATGGCAGACGGATGTGTGTGTGTGAAGAATTTGTATTTCCCTCTTTGGAAACTCGATCCCCTCAGGAGACTGCACCTGGAAGTCACATCTTCACTTCCAGAGGCTGCTCCCTTCCTGTCTTCACTTACTTATTCCACTTCCTTTTTTCTGTTTGGAACCACAGACATTCTCATCGTATTCATGGTGGCCATCAGCAAAACCTCTGAATGTGTAGGAGTGGTCACACTTGTGTTCGCAACTTCCATCAGAGTCAGGTGGTGTGTGGTCTAGCCAGCAGTCAAGGACATGCTGACAGAGTTGGGAAAGTGTCTTCATAGATATTCTCACAGCTGATCATATTCAACACCTAGTTCAACCACAACAACAACATAATCAACAACAATAACGTCAACAACGTGTTCTACAACAACAATACCGACAACAACTTCATCATCAACAACAACAACTATAGATTCTTTGCACTCTTCATTCCAGAACCTTGTCACTTTGTTGTGTTACCCACCCTCTGTTGTGTCCCAACACATGCTCTTCTCCTGTCTGGCCCCCCAGTGGTGGAATCAACTCAACACCTCCATCAGAGACACTGACTGTCTCTCCACCTTCAAGGAAAGGCTCAAGACGCACTTGTTCCGGGAGTACAACGGTACTTTGGAATGGTTCGCTTGACCCGATGTTAGTTTCCTTAAGGATCACAATGACTCTTGCTTAGAGACTTGTTGCTCTTGTGGTTAGTGGTAACTGATTTAAATTTTTGTACTCGCTGTGATATATTGTTTTTATTATTGTTGCTTGCTTTTTCCACAGGTACACTTGCACTTATAGCGGTTCATTTTGTTTAATTGTAACTTGTTTAACTACATGCTCTTATGGTTCTTCCCTTTGGCACTTACTTTGGTTGTTCACAATGTGTGCTTCATGTTTTGGCTACTCGCAATGGTTTTGTGGCTATCTTGTTGTTATGATCAGTGACCTATGCACTTTGTAAAGCTCTCTCTTGGAAGTCGCTTTGGATAAAAGCGTCTGCTAAATGAATAAATGTAAATGTAAATAAATGTGTTAGATGTTCTCTACAACATTACTTTCACTGGCAGAATGTTGGAAAGTATACTTTTCTCCTTAGTTCCTCTGGTATTCTCAAACCATCTGGTGACTCGCTGGGGGAAGAAGGATAAAGTTGTAAATTAACACAGTTCCACATGTTCCAAGGTGAAAGTGCCACCATTTTTTAATTATACCTGGACGCGGCTAATTTCTAAATACTTAATCTAACAAATGGCTGTCTGGTCTCCAGGTAATTGGGCCTGTGTTCCTGGCGTCTGCTGTATTCATTAGCACTGTGATGAGCACTGCGACAATATGCTCTTTATTTGTTCAGAGTAAATCCCCTGAAGGGATTCGGTGATAGATGGGAAAGCAACTGATGGGAGAAGACTAACCTGTAGCTCATTAGGACCCAGCCCTCCAACCACGACTGCTGTGCCAATGTGAAACACCCCTCCCCATTGGTTGGCTGGAGAGATGGGTGGGTGATGTGGGAAGGGATTGGTCAAGGTTGTTTTCAGATGTGAGGTCTGCATTATGACGATGTGGGCTCATGTGTTGTTCCTCTAATTAGGCAGTGGATTGTACGCCACATAGACACACACACATCTGTGTGCATACAAATACATGTACACACATGCACTATTTCACGCAGATGGAAACATACTCACACAGAGAAATACACAGATGCACACAGGTACACACACATACCACAAACACACACACATAGACACACACACACATAAACACACACTTACACACGAAAAAACACCTAGGCTAATTACCCTGTTCTTTGGTGTGAGAGTGCCCTTCTACCTGCCAATCAGAGGCTCTCTGATGTTCTCTCCTCCCATACTCCACAGCCCTAGGCCTGTCTGATTAATTTCAGCTTACCTATTCTCTCCCATCCCCTTTTAAAGAGGATTTCACAGTAATGCCTGCAGTCCGCCCACACAGAGCCCTCCTTCTTGTACAATGGAAGATAATAGCCCAGAGGTAGGGTTTGGAAATGAATGGCTTCACATCCCATAAACACATTAAAACGAGTTCAGTCTCTTTGTTTGTGTATGTGTGCCTGTGTATGTGTGAAAAATAGTGAGAGAGAGAGAGAGAGAGAGAGAGAGAGAGAGTAAAGAAAAAGAGACAGATACAGAGAGAGGGCGGGGGTAGTATTAAGTGTGTGTGTGTGTATGTTCTCCGAGCTGTTTGTAATTGTAAAAGGGAGCCTCTGACAGTTTAGACATTTTGCCAACGAGCTTCTTCCAACACAAAAATATTAATGATCCGCTGGATAATAACTGTCTAGATGAACACCAACCAGAGTCTTTGTTCTGCACATGTCTGATGTTTGTGGGTTTCATTTCAGTGCTCTGGTGTGTACATCTGCTCAAATGAGTTTGCCATTTCCTTTGTTCTAAAACTTTCTCATTTGTCAAGGACAAATTCTTAGACTACTACAATAGTATTGCATTCATATCTAATTGGTACGCATTTACATGGAACACTGTTCTGTTATTTTCTTATAATTGTTCTCACATCCAATCTGAATAGGACTCACATGACCCATGTCTAATGAGCTGCATCTCTGATGTGTGTTTGTGAGAGAATATTATTGTTATTACAGTAATATTGTTATTGTATCCTATTATTACGATCTTTATTTACGAACACAGCAAACTCATGCTAGTTTGCTGTGTTCGAGTGTCTCCCCACCAGTTTGAAAGATGCCTTGGTTTGATGGAAGAAGTGTGTGTGCGTGTTGTGGAGAGGATTAAATATGAGTGTGCTTGTGTTGTGGTGAGAGTAAGTGTGTGTGTGTGTGTCTATGTTGTGGCGAGAGTGTGTGTGTGTATAGAGAGACACTCCCTTAGCAGCACTGGTTACTCAACACGTCGTCAATGCAGCATCTCTTTATTGGTAAACAAACAACCAGTGAGTTTGGTCAATAGAGCCTCTGTAGGCATACTACTGGGTCTGGAGGAGGCAGGGGGAGCCTGTGCACCAGCGGCCGGCTGCCTCTCCTTTAAAAACAACACCAATACGCCGTAATGAGACGCCTTTCCTGACACACACAGCCTCAGACACTTGCAGCCAAACGCCTTTTGTTGTTTAGTGCAGTATTTCTCGGCACGCCTGGCAATCGCAGTGGTAAAGTAGCAGTAATTGCTGGCTGGTTTGCAGCTTGTTTAGCTGGTGTAGCCAAGCCAGATGAGAAGCGCTAATGAGCACAGCTTCCAGCAGCAATTAGTGAGCCAGCCGTGTACATCACAGATGATTTGCAATTAAAGCAGATACATATCATAAACATGTACATGTGACCGCTGCAGGATGGGCACTGGGCACACAGTGGGTGGTGTGTGTGTGTGTGTGTGTGGGAGGGGGGGGGGGGACTTTTGGGGGACTGAGTAAGAGATGTGTCTGTGTGTGAGAAAAGTACACATGATACACACACGCACACACACACACACACACACACACACACAGTCCGTCTCTCCCCCACACTTGCAGAGGTCCAACACCATTATAGCATCACTGTCACTGTGTGCACCACCTGATTGGGCTATTATAGGTTACCAAGGCAACGCAACCAACTGCCGGGGTGACACAGAGTCAACAGGCCAAGGCGAGGAAGCCATTGTATTGTGGGTGGGTCTCAACAGTCTACAATGACCTCCTGTCCTCTGAACATGATGTTCGTGCCTTACATGAAGTGACACTCTTGAGCTTTCAGATTTGTATGGATGAAGAGAGAATGAGGAAAGAGACATTTGAGACAGGAGCCCTTCTTAGGTCAATAGACAACAGCTCAAAAAATCTATGAACTTACATCGTGTTTTTGTTTTGCTTTTTGAAATAATACTGTAGTGGCAATGGATACCATGTGCTACTTACATACAGTGTGTTAACAAAACTGACTAATTACAGTATCTTTGGCCAGTATCTTATTTCAGATTACGGAATAAATAAAGAATCAAATATTATTATATGAATCCAAGACAAACAACACTGGGGTCATGTGACACTGAAAGTTCCTTAATAACCACCGCTATAGTGACTAAGGTGATCAGAGGTGACTTGACAGCTCCCCCAATTATGACGGTGCAACATTTACCAAATGACCCCCCTGCTCCAGCTGAACAACAGAAGCGAGCGCTCTCAGAGGAGGCCATCTTGTTCCACAGTTCAATTTGCAGGTTTGAAACTGTAGATTGAGGAGGTCCCCCTGGGCTCTATTACCCTGCTAGCTGGCCCATGCCCTGATGTTCTCCAGCCCTACACCCTGACACAGACACACCCAACCCCAATTACCCAGCTCCCAGAGCAGCCTGAGGGCAGAGGCCGGGCTGAGCTGGGGCTGGGGCTGGGCCTGGGTCTGGAGCTAGCTAGCTAGCTAACTAGCATGCTATTGCTAAAGAGATATTGGTGACAATCACATGGGTCATTAGTGGGCTGTGAATGTAGGCAGAGGGAGCATCCATTAGGGGACAGTATACATTCCCTTAACGTCTCCAGTGACCACACTCGGAGCCTTGGCAAGCCCTCCCCTGCCTCCAAGCCAATTAAACTTGTTTGTAGGAGACGCAAAATAATTAAAGGTGCACTTTGTTATTTCTTGTTGCGGGCGGATGAGGGCTGCCCCTGGCACTGTTGCAATATGTTTTCTGCTGTTTGCTATTCAATTTCCCCCCATTTAAAGGACAAAAAATAAGCACTTTCCCGCTCTCTCTCCCACTCTCTCCCTCTCTCTCCCACTCTCTCCCTCTCTCTCCGACACAAACATGGGTTTGTTATTGTGAGAGAAGATGAGTAATTAAAGACGGAGAGTTTATATTTTGTACCAATCAGGTTTCATCACACTTGCTGCTATGGGGAGGATAAACAAAACACATGTTTATAAATATCCATGCACAAATTTGACAGTTGAACACTATTGCTTTGTTTTCGTAAACAGTGAGGTCTGTGTATGGACTTTTTCTAGAGCCTTGAGCAGTATAAACAATGTAGGATTTTACAATGGTTCTCCGTCTTCTCCTCCTCTCTTCTCTTCTCCGCTCCTCTCTCTTAATCTCTCCTCCCCTCCCGTCCCTTCTTCTCTCATCTTCTCCTCTCTTCTGCTCTGCTCTCCCCTCTTCTGGTCTCCTCTTCCAGTGCCTCGCCTGTCCTTTCCTCTCCGCTCCTCTCTCTTAGTCTCTCCTCCCCTCCCGTCCCTTCTTCTCTCATCTTCTCCTCTGCTCTGCTCTCCCCTCTTCTGGTCTCCTCTTCCAGTGCCTCGCCTGTCCTTTCCTCTTCGTCGGCCCTCATAAGCAGAACTTGCGTCAGGATGCAGTTTCATATCTGAGCTATGGGGGGCTCTATGAGCTAAGGCATGGATGCAGGCAGAGAAGGAGAGGGGGTGGAGAGCGTGCTCATCATCGTTACCAGGCTTATCTTTGAGAATGACTCCCTGGTTGACAGTCGTTGTTTCAAAACAAGCAGCATGTGTGACTGAGGATCACTCGTATTACAACCTGATGACCCTGGCCCTAAACCATAACAAACTGTGTACAAACTGCAGGTTTATATTGTGGTCTCATTTCATATATTAGGAAATTAGTTTCTGTCGCAGAAAACGTTTTAGTTGCACATAGACAATTGATTCATAACCAGAATACTGTTGGTGAATGCTATCAGGTATCACAGTCTTCTGTGGGAGTACTATTGTGGTGTGGTTGAGTTCCTTCTGAGCCAGGAGAAACACTGTTAGCCTGCTATCACGGGATGAGAAGCTTTCTCTCAACTGTGGTGTCCTTTGCTCTGTCACTGTATTGTTGAGAAAAACTCTGCAAACTTTAACCAAAACATTTTCATAAAACACGGCATCAAGTGCTGTGACATTTTTGTATGTGTGTGTGTGTCCCATTGTGATTTGAATATCACCCAGGGATAGGCCTGTGAACAATAGCGGTGCTAACTTACAAAGTGGTATGACACACATACATGCACGCCCGTACACAGACATACACACACACACTTACACACAGACAAACAGGAAGTGTTTGTAGTGTTAGTGGAGACGTGTCATCACAGATAGTGTGGCCTCTCTCTAGGGACTCACAGCCCAGCCAAGGCCTGCCCATACTCTAACCAGTAAGCCAGGAGCCAGGTTTTGATACAGCAGCCCACACAGTGTTTTAGACATAGTGGGAAATAGTAATAGACTCACATGTGATAGCACCATAACTGCCTATCGAGGGTTTGGAAGATTAAACATGGCTGTTGTATTTCAACCTGGCTGGGTATGGAATGTTTCAAATCCCAATTAACGGCGTAAGGACACAAAAGGGACAGATTATCAATCATTTTGATACAATTGCTTGTGTCAACTAAGCACACTGCCCTGCAGTTGCTGGCCACTGACACTGGCAGCACAAGGATCTCTGTCTGATGCAGTTAAGGGTAAACTCTACTAGGGATGAACACAGCTTTACCAGTAACATCTATTAAAATGAATTCCCCCAAACAGCTGGTTTGCTCTTTAAAAATGTAATGCAACAACTTGGTGATATCCACACACTGAACAACATATCGCATCATCACTACCTGCCTGTGCGTGTTTGTGTGTGCAACCGATAGAGAGAAACAAATGACAGACAATCTAACACAAGATCACAGAGAAGGTGGTGTCTCACTGACAACTGTCACACCTGACAAGCCATAATCATTCCTTCTCGGTATCCGTGCTTCCAAAACTCCCTCTCGGTTTATTGCTAAAATTGCAATTAGGAGTCATGATGACATGCAGCAGGAGGTCGTGACCTGTGATCTCTGCTAGTCTGGGAGACCATGCTCTCCTGCTTTGACAAGCCAACATGATTGACTGAATTTTGGGCGCCTTGTGTAACATGCTCAGATAATCTTTTGACTCTAACCAACTGTAATTTAGACAGATTTTAAAAAGGTTATTTTACGGATTTATGAGTGGAATAATTTCTGCTTCCTTTGTCAGTGAGGAAATTACCTGTCATTACCGGAGTCAAACACGAACCAATGTAGCATTGCAGGGAAGGTTACCCACCTGGAAGAGAGACAAGCTTCATGTTGTTGATGTTAATCACTAGCTAACTAAATGCCCTATCATATTTAGTTGTGATTTACCATAAACTGAAATAGAACTGATGGAAAAAAATATATAAATATAACTCAAAACCCAACTTTATAGACAACATCATGGCTTGTTCTTTTTTATTTATTTTTAATCAGTAACGAGGTTGTCTTGAATTACTCCATTTATTGATTATACTTTTGAAATGTAAGTGCAATTTTATTTTGATCGACACAATTTAATAGGATGCTTGTACATAGCTTTGATGAGAAAGTTTTGTATTCTCTAAACAGACATTTAGGAGCTCCACAAATGTGGTGAAAGGTGTAACAGTATAAACACTATTGCACACGCACACACAGACACATCCTCTAAAAGGATTTATAATGGATCTGGTCTTTTCTATCATTCCTCACTGGCTTGCAATAATCTCAGTCATTTGCCACTGAAGGCTTTGGCCTTCTTTGGGAATATGCATGGTTTATCTCGCTCTTTCTCTTGGCCCTTATCTCTCTCTCTCTCTCTCTCTCTCTCTCTCTCTCTCTCTCTCTCTCTCTCTCTCTCTCTCTCTCTCTCTCTCTCTCTCTCTCTCTCTCTCTCTCTCTCTCTCTCATTCTCTCAATCTCTCTTTCTCATTCTCTCTCTCTCTCTCTCTCTCTCTCTCTCTCAATCTCTCTTTCTCTTATTCTCTCTCTCTCGCTCTCTCTCTCTCTCGCTCTCTCTCTCTCATTCTCTCTCTCTCATATGAGAACAATTCATCAGTCTACCTCTACACTGTCCCTCGTAGATCCCAGTGAAGGAAACATTAGAGAGAGAGAGAGAGAGAGAGAGAGAGACACTGCTGACCCGG
Source organism: Osmerus mordax (assembly GCF_038355195.1). Classification (NCBI taxonomy): domain Eukaryota; kingdom Metazoa; phylum Chordata; class Actinopteri; order Osmeriformes; family Osmeridae; genus Osmerus; species Osmerus mordax. The sequence continues at coordinate 4,072,253 of NC_090058.1, read as the reverse complement.
CTCATGTCGCTCTACAGTCAACATGGGGGTCAGATTGCTGAGCGGTTAGAGAATCTGGCTATTACAGTAATCAGAAGGTTTTTTCGATTTTCGGCTGTGCCAAATGACGTTCTGTCCTTGGGCAAGGCACTTCACCCGACTTGCCTTGGGGGAATGTCCCTGTACTTACTGTCGCTCTGGATAAGAGCGACAGTAACTAAATGTAAAAAGGCTAACTAAATGTAAATGTTAAAAGGCTCAAGACGCACTTGTTCCGGGAGTACAACGGTACTTAGGAATGGTTCGCTTGACCCGATGTTAGTTTCCTCAAGGATCACAATGACTCTTGCTTAGAGACTTGTTGCTCTTGTGGTTAGTGGTAACTGTTTTAAATATTTGTTCTTGCTGTGATATATTGTTTTTATTATTGTTGCTTGCTTTTTTCCACAGGTACACTTGCACTTATGGCGGTTCATGTTGTTTACGTAATTGTAACTTGTTTAACTACATGCTCTTATGGTTCTTCCCTTTGGCACTTACTTTGGTTGTTCACAATGTGTGCTTCATGTTTTGGCTACTCGCGATGTTTTTTGGCTATCTTGTTGTTATGATCCATGACCTATGCACTTTGTAAAGCTCTCTCTTGGAAGTCGCTTTGGATAAAAGCGTCTGCTAAATGAATAAATGTAAATGTAAATGTTATGGAAGTAATTTAGCAGATGCATTTATCCAAAGCAACATGCAAATAGTGGAAATACAAAGTACAGAAGAAAATCAAGGATAAGAAATGCATAGTTCTAACAGTATTTCAGTGGTTAGAGTCAAATAACATTCTGTGTTTTACCAGACAGTGTGCAGCAATTGCAGAAATGATACACAGTGCAACAGCAACATCTCAACGACAGTGCCACAATAACATCTTAACTACATAGTTCAGTGCAAAAAACTAACAAATAGTGTAATGTAATATCTTATGCAACATCAAGCACTTTGGTGGGTGCAGTTTCTTATGAGAAAATGCTACAACAGGATCTCAAACACAGTACATACTTAACCACAAGACACTGGTTTCTTGTGAGAAACACAAATGCACAGAGCAATGAGCCTGAAAGCTGTTCATTTTAGCATTACTTCTTTACTTGACAGAGACCTCATGTTGTGACTCACTTTTACTGCCAAACCTGCAGCCCAATTCATAAGAGCTCACCACAACCCCCATTCAGAACAGATCTGCTGAAGTCACAGACCGGGGTCCTTCCTCTGTAGCTGAAACCACTTTGTCCCTTCGAGGCTGAACACCAGGGGGAGGGGGGGGGGGGGGGGGGGAGAGAGAGAGGGGGAGGGAGAGGGGGGAGGGAGGGTCCAACGACTGCTGTGGAAACGTATCATGAAGGCGACTCCCCACCTCTAAACAGAATTCCAACAGTTGCTGACATGAACCTAATCAGACATCACTGACTGACACCATTGCTGCTCTTGCTGTCTTCCAGTATTGACATTTTGGATAGTGTTCATGAGTGAAGAGGACACACACAAACTGGGTCATAAGATTCCTATACACTCTTTATGGTATACAGTATCTGCAACCAGGCACTGTATACCTTATGCTGAGTCTCTGAGACACAAAACAAAGCAAAAGCAGTCTGTCAGAAAAACATTTGTTTACATATTAGCATGTAAACAACTAAAAGCAAAGTTAGGTTAATTAGGCGATGTAAAGTCATTAACATATCTCTGATTTGTTTATATTAATAAACAATTAAAATAAGTCTGTCTGACATGTTGCAGAAGCATGGTCTGGTCTTTTAGTGCGAGTGCTACTGGAGTGTGTGACTGTGTAAGTGTGATGGGGCTCGAGTGTGAGTGTGTGTGAGAGAAGGTCAGAACTTTTGTGTGTGTGTGTGGCTGCTGGGTGAAGCGTGGGAGGAGAGGCATCAGCTGCTCTGTCTCATAGCAACAGCCTCACTCTAAACTCTCTCGTTGATAACATGCCAACGCTTCACACACACACTCACACACGCACACACACAGACAGACAAACACATCCAAACACACACACACACCATAGGGTAACTTAAAAAGAGATATACTGTATAGTACAGAAGGGTATACTGTCATAAGTAGACTACGACTGCTGGAGCACACACTGAAAAGGGTTATTTCGTCCATTTTAATGCTTCGACACATTTGAAAATATTGTTATAGAGTATTTTTCAGCTAATGTATATGTTTTGTAAATTGAATTGCTCGTAGGCTAATACCACATTGAACCGACATAACTAAATTGTATATCTATAAAGATTTGCCCTATCACTGTTTAAATATTCACTGAATCTCTAAGCCTCTCCTATCTAGGTCAGGCAACACTAAATCTGCTATTGTCTCATTAATCAGTTCAGATTTTGAAGTAGAGGTTCTATCCACATGACATAAATGATGAACGTTCCGTAAAAAGCGCTCTGTCGCTGGGTACAGATCCTCCGCGCGCCCCGTCCTTCCCCGCTGCGCCCTCGCGCATCACTCTGCCTATTCAATGATGAGAACTCCAGCAGCTATCAGCCAAGAGGCGGGCTCAGTCTGATCACAACTCAACATTCTAACATAACTGACGTCTATGGCTCCATCTTCGCCTCTCACCGCTCGAAAATTACTTATTATCTCTCCAACCGCTAAGCTTTTTCACACGTCCTATATTTTATTTTTTTTCATTTTTCTAATCATTTGAATTCATGATTCGCTTGAAGAATTGAAGTTTGAGTTCGACTCCGTTATTGATCATTTAGCAGTTACAGATATTTTATATCTTAATCTCTGACAAGTGGTTATTATTTTGTCTCAAGGGAAATTCATATGAGTGTGCCTCCGGTGATCCGGCCGCCGAGTCCCCCCCCGGGGGCGAACGGCATCTCGTTCCAGATCCAGATAGGACTGAGTCGCGAGCCTGTCCTGCTGGACTCATGCGACTTCAGCCTCGCGCAAGTCCGGGAGATGGCATGCTCCATAGTCGACCAGAAGGTACCGTTACAGTCGTCACTTTGGTTACGGTTAACTTTGTTCCCAGGCTTCACAGTGGACTATACAATCAATTAACTTTACAAGTAGGCTAATGTACTTTGTTTGGTAAAAGCCAAAAAGTTATTCAACATATGTAATGAACTGGCATACAGAGGTTGCCGACTTTTCTTTCTACGTAGGTGGTCAACAGACCTAAAGAGTCAGACCTATAGGCTATTTATGATGAGCGTCACCTACAGCCTTTAGTAAACAGATAAATAATTGCCAGCCATTTCAACAACTGTGTTAAAACTTACACTGATTATTCAATAAATCCTCTATGCTTGTTATCTGAATTAATATCCAGCTGTATTGAAGAAATAGCCACAACTTCAAACAGGGCCTGCATTGGAAACACACAGGCTAATTTTAAGCTAACTACCAGTCCTACAGTGGCCAGTCCCCTACTAGGACCCACAACTATTAGATCACTGGACCTTACCCATTCTGGGCTGCAGTCTCAATTGGTTGTCATCCACAGTTGTAATAGTAGATTATGTGTCTGTGGCTGTCATGGCGTCTTTGTAGAACTACAACAACGCCATTACAGCCACAGTCAAAGTGTTACTAGGCAGTCAAAGGGAGACAGCACAATGTATTTTAATGTTAATGCATGTGTCTGACATGAATGTTACCCACCAATGATCTGACTAGTAATGGCACTGGTCAGGCCATCAGGTTACCAGTGAACTGCAGTAACATAACAGCTTTCTGCAAACATGATGTGAAATTATTATTAGCTCAAAAAAGTTGCCTGTGATTTCTACTAAAACTATCAAGGTTGCACCTATGTCATATGCTGTACTATGGGTGTTAACATTCTTTGTTGTTTTTTTAGTAATCAGATGTGGCATGGCATTGCAGGAAAAACACCTCACCCTGTCCCTGGGTTGTCAGTGCTTTCCAGAGGTGTGTGTGTGTGTGTGTCTGTGTGTGCGATGGTACAGTATGTGTTGTATGCGAGGCGACGGGATTAGGTATGTTCTTAATTAAAACAACAGGTCTCCTAGGAGCTTCAACAGGCCACCTCAACACCTCCCAGATATGGTGTGTGTTTCACTGAGGATCCCTCTTGTGTTTTCTCATCAGAACTCTTAGAACACTTAACACTTTAAATAGTACAAGGTGAAATGGTTAATGTGTACATGTGTGTGTTTGTGTGTTTGTGGGTGATGCATATGACAATTCTAAGCAGTGAGGGGAGGTTGGTGTTCAATTGTTGTGTCAGGGAGAGACTGGAGCTCAACTCCTTCCTGGAATTCAACCAATCACCAACCTTTCTTAAGATTGAAGGACTGGTTATGCCACTTCTTTACAATACTACTGTGCTGTTGGATTGACAAGAACATGCTGCATGTAGCCAAAGCAGTCTGGATCTGCAGGCAGTTAGTATTCTTTACCTTAGAATCAATGGGGCTAAATGGTGTATACAAGTATGTCATCTTTGTCTAATGGTAGATCTTAGCTGGTGACCAGGGGTTTGCTTACACAGGACAGCCAGTATAGTAAACCCCTCATCCTCAGGTACAGTCATGTTTTTGGTTGTGCTGGATTGTGGGCCGTCTTTGGCACTTGAGTGAATGCACAAAGCACCCCAAATCATTTTCATATAATTGCTCTTGAGAACACGACCAGAGAACCACACCAAGGAGAATGTGACGCAAACACTGACGAAGCTGTTATTATATTCTGTTTTCACATGCATCTCAAACAGTGTGATTTTCAAGTGCGTGTGGAAAATATCAAGGAGTCGAAATTACAACATTTAGATTCCGCTCAATTATTTCTAGTGATTGCTGCATGCTGAAATGGATACGCACCGCATGATGGCCGTCAAGGATGCAGGCATGTAAACAACCAGAGCCGAGGGTGTGCCATGTGTACCATGTGTAACCCTGAGAGTGGGCTGGCTGTTTGTATACAACCCACTGTGATCCTCCCCTTACGCTGTCCCAAAAGAAACCTCAAAATCACACCTCGCACCACTTCTAATTCGCCTCCTTCCTTTCTCCAGTCCCCTCGGTAGGTAGCCTAAGATGCTGTTCCAAAATACCCCCCAACCAGATATTCCTTTCTTTTTTCCTCTGAATTTCCCTCCAATTTTCCCTCCTCCTCTGCTCCTCCTGCTCGGTCTTCTTCTTCTTCTCTCTCTCCCCCTCAGTAGGCAGTCTAACAGGCCGATCCATCAGACCTTTAAAGCTCAACACTATCAGCTCTAATTAAAGAGAGCTCTGCTTGCACCTTTTCACCTCCCCACCTCTGCAGCGGTCTCTGAGCTACAGGGGGGTGATGACCTTGCTGGTGGGGGTTCTCCCCTCCCAGTTCAGAGGCAGGAAGGTGAGCAGTGCACAGGGATGGACTCTGCAAACCCTATTCAACCTATGAGTCTGGTTCTAGAGAACTTTTAACCGTTTTACAGGTAGGCCCAACTGCAATTCCCACAGTGGATAACTTTCTTAAACTGCAGTCAAGTCCTTGAACTACAGTATAGCTTAATTTTTCCATTTACTATTCAAACAAAGCCGTTAGCAATGATTCTTCAAACCTTGATTCCCTTGGAAACCCTGATTTATATGCAGTTCTTTATCTTCTCACTCACAGCGGCGTGTCAACCAGAGAAACAAAAAAAACTATTTGAGATTAGCCATGGATGCTGCTTCTCAGTCCTGGCTCACATAAACTTCTCTTATGGTTAAAATCTTGACATCGGCTGTCTGATCAATAGAGGCTAATAGCAGTAATTGGCTAGACAGGAATAACGTTTTTGTACTAAATCTGACTGTAATATGTCTGTGTGTCACCGCAACTGTGCTAACACTGAAACACTTTTCATTAGAAACCCTCACATTGCACACATTTGGGTAATAAACTGAAATTAATCTCTTGTGTTTCGTAAATGCGAAACATTAGTCAAATGTTATCCAGTTAAAGCTTACCGCACCTCTCTCCCCAAGGTAATAGGAATGAATTAGCTCTATTAGATTCTGTGGTCAGCTTCTCCACATTGCTACCCTGCTTACAGAATAGTCCCCAGTTGCTTGGCAACTGATTATGATTGCCTGTGAAGTATCCATTTGAGTGTCATCATCTGACAAGGGATATAGGCTGGGAGTGTGCTTGTTGTAGGGGTGGGGGGGGGGGGTGGGGGCCTGATGCTAGGAGGGGGTTCACTGACAGTAGCTAACGCAAGCACACAAGCCCATACAAACAACAAAGTACACGCACACACACAAACATGCACAAAACCACACACACACACAGACAGAAGATGAAGGTTGTATGTAGCATCTATTGTGGAGCAGCTGTTTGGAAAAGCATTCAAAGCAGTGCCATGTAGCATTATTAGCATCATGGAGGAGATGCTGTGTAAGAGCTGAGAGGCTTTGAGGCTCATGGCCCCTCTCCATCCATCCGACAGCAACGAGAGCTCTCTTCTTCTCGGTCTGGCGGTAGAATGAAAGCCCTTCTCTGGCCCTCTCCTGCTAATCAGCCCGAGAGATGTATAAGACTACATTGAGGACCATTGTGTTTTTCCACAGTGAATATTCATTAGAGACAGAGGTCTTCTCTCTCTTCAAGAAGAGAGGATAGGCAAAGCTCTGGTCATTAGACTGCCATTGTACTTAGATACTTAGATTAGTTAGTTAGATTTCAACCCAAGTAGAGGTGATGTTTGGATATTTTCCTCTTGTTTGTTTCCCCCCCGACTACCCTCACCAACGTACCTGTTGCACTGTCCGTCTTTCTCTAATACCCGCTCTTGTTCACGCTCCCGCTCAATCTTTCTCCGTTTAAATGTGTTTAATTACTGCCGTGATTAGCTAGGTGAAGACAGCACGACTCAATAATTAAAATGACTAAAAATAAGAAATGTTTCCTGTTAATGTGCGGTGCTGAAAGGTTAGTTTACTGTGGTGGCAGGCACTGGAAAACACAATTACCTCCCCAGTGGCTGAGCGATGCTAGCTAGCGTGAAGGTCTCTGTTACCACTGCATCTGTTATTTTTACTCTGGCTACACCAAGAGGAGAAAGTTACTTTCAGAGAAGACTACTTTCTCTCTTGTCTCTTCTTCTCTCTGCGTGTTTCTAAAGAGTGTCTCTGGTGTTGAAAGAAACAAACACAGCTTACTTTCTACAGACCGGCTAGCTACTTTGTCTTCATGGTTTCTCTGAGGTTGTTTTGATTGTTGTCCAGGTGACACAGTCACCTGTTCTTTTTTCTCCAAAATGTGTTATATATCATATTAATGTTTAACCACTTGAACCTCACCACGACTGTTTAGTCTGACAGGAAGTAGAGATCTCTCTTCCTGTGTCACTGGTGCAGCATCGCTGATCGCATTGAAGTGTTCCCTCCATTGTTTATACATGTCTGTGCAGGTTCACTGAACTGAGTTAGGAAGTTGAATTAGATTGAGCACAAGAGAATTATATGTCAGATAGTTATTCTGCTAGTTGAACCGTTTCAATAATATCAGTGATTGCTACTAATATGTAGTCTAGAGTGTAATTTCAAGAGAATGTGCTAATTTCCATAACCTGTTTAAAGTAGTTTGACAGAACTCTGATGTTATTAGGCTACAGTATATTATTCTGCAAACCAGCTTCACACTATATATCACTCCCCCCCCCCCCCCCACACACACACCTCTCCTCACCCTGAAGTCTGTACTGTGGTGTGTGTTAATGAGAGCAGTGTAGAACCCTACCACACACAGTCAGATGCACACAGAGTCACACACAGTCAGACACACATACATACTGTACACACACACACACACACACACACTCACACATACACTCTCACACAGTGCAGTGTGACTATGGCAGAGGAGGGGGCCATGCCATGCTAGCAGTGCCCCATAACTGTAAAATACTCTCTAATAACGTGTGAACATTTGGCTATTAAGGTGACAATGAGATTTTTAAAAGTGCTTTTTAAGTGATCTATAATTAGATAGACTCCACAAGTCAAACTATTAAAGATACAATTTGTGTCTTTTTCAAGTGTGTATGGTAGATTTATACAAATAAATCTTACGCTGCCCTGATATTAATTAATGAATATGATGTGTGATATACTGGTGTGCAGTATGTGACGTATACGTTTCCGTCTATATACTGGTGTACAGTAAATGCTGTATAAGCTCCAGTCTCAGTAGGCCTAGGAGAAATACCTTAATATCATGCTGATATGGAAATACTGAATGACAAAGGTGTGCTTCTATAGTTAAAGGTGAATCTACGTCAAGGGATGCTTCATTCTGTTATGATCAGCCAGCATTATGGCACTTCGTCCATCTTGCCCTACAGTCTCCTCCCTGTCCAGTTTCAGGCCTCCATTGCATTTCCCTCCCCCCTTTCTCTACCTGTTCACTGTATGAACATGGGCAGGGGTAGGCACAGTGTGTGTGTGATAAGTGTGTATTGGTTGATGTGTGTGTGTGTATACCAGAGGGAGGCAGGGCAACAAAGGGGCCCAGTGGTGTAACAGTATTGACCCATGGTGGTCACACCACAGTTACAGCTAGAGAATGACAGGCGACAGCAGTCTGTGTGTGAGCCAGCTGGACGCAGATAGAATGGGCAAGAGGGTTGGGAGGGGGAGTGTTGCTCATACCGCTGGTCCTACCACACTGGGATAATGCAGTAGGTTAGAATAAAATGGAAGAGAATAGACTAAAATAGACTGACAATAAGCAGTCAAAGAAACAGTTGAATAAAATAATGAACAATAAAACAGAACAAAATCAGAGTAGAAGTTATGTATTTTCCGAATGGATCAACAGCTATGACCATTTTTTTTTCTCACAAATATCCATTGCCAATTCAACTAGGCAAATGACCCGGCCATACAGCGAGCATCCATAGACCAAGTCAGAATAAACCATTGGGAAAAAGTACATATGGGAGTCAGGTGGCTGAGCGGTTAGGGAAGCGGGCTTGTAATCAGAAGGTTGCCAGTTCGATTCCCGGCCGTGCCAGATGACGTTGTGTCCTTGGGCAAGGCACTTCACCCTACTTGCCTCGGGGGGAATGTCCCTGTACTTACTGTAAGTCGCTCTGGATAAGAGCGTCTCCTAAATGACTAAATGTAAATGTAATGTAAATGTTTCTGTAGTTCGTGGCAGCATGACACCCATGGACACCATGAAAAGTTCCCACTGCTTCATTTCCGTAGCATAGAACAATTGAGCCACAGGGACTTTGATTGTTTGAACAGTAACGTGACCTTCAGTGTAGTGTGATCGCTCTCCCTGGGGACCCATCACCTCCCCAAGGCACCTGTTTGTGACCCTCCTTGCCCTACGCAGGCTACTGGCGACACACTCAGAGCAACTGAACTGGGATCTTAAGGCTGACCTTTGATAATGAACTCTTCTCCCTGCATGGTACCTTTCTAATAACCCTGTCTGGAAAGGCTCCGTGTTGTGCCATGGTTTGGAGATATTAGCCTTGGAAAGGATATGCTGATCCATATACATATGGCTGGTAGGCATGTTGGCAGGCAGGCAGTTAGACAGGCAGGGAGTTAGACAGGCAGGGAGTTAGACAGGCAGGCAGGCATATAAGAAGGCTGTCTGGAAGGAAGCTAGGATGATCTGGTTGGACTGGTTGGGTCTCTCATCTGGTGTCAAGCACTCCGACACATTTAGACAGTACTTGACAATATTAAAAACCCACACCACACATGCAACAGACACCTGTCCTGGTTGAGGTCTTATAAATACATGGCTCTGAGTCTAAACATCTTCTGCGATGGCTGAACTAACACATGTTTCCTGCTGTGTTAACAGGGTAGCAGGGAATTTTGTATAAGCGTTTATGTAACCTGCTGTTGATGGGAACAGATACAGTTCCTTCTCACTGGGTACACACTGTAGGTGGAATGTATTGTAGGGGTATTATAGGGTTCTCTGTATTCCTTGAGGGTTTTACGTTGGTTTAGGTGCAGAACTACGGGGCATCCATGAAGCCCTCTGTGACTATGCTTCCAAAAAGGGCTATACTATTTTTCCGGATGTTCTTTGATGGTCTTATAATGGAAACATAAACGTGAGCATGGCCAACATGACAATTGATGAGATAAAAAAAAAAAAAAAACCATTTGAAATGTACTTAAATTACAAAATGTTCAAGTTCATTTTTAGTTGTTTTTTTGTTCTGTTTTTCTAGCTCATGTCTGGCTTGAGTGCCCTGATCAGAAAGTGGAAATCACAGGGTGCACTTCCTGCGTCCCAGATGCTCTTGGGTATATTTAATTCCCACAAATCTGACCTGCCTATGAGGGTTTCTTTATTAAGTCCATCACAACGTGTCATGCTCTGACCTATTATATTCTGTTCTATTCTACCCTGCCATACTCAGTGGAAGAAGAGATGGAGAAATACTTTTGTATATTTGTTTGATGTTTTTCTCTCTGAGTAGATAGTTACAGTGTGGGTGGAGCTGGGTGTTGGCAGTTAGAGAGACCTGCTGATGATTCATTCCACCTTGTGAGCCTCCTCTCCTCTCCCCCCTCTCTGTCACTCTCTCTCTCTCTCTCTCTCTCTCTCTCTCTCTCTCTCTCTCTCTCTCTCCCCACCCTTTCCTCCCCTTCCTCTCCTCTCCCCCGTCTCTCTCTCATCTCTCCCTTCCTCTCCTCTCCTGACCTAGTCCTTTTGTTAAGAGGGAACACTCATCCCACTTATTCCCCTCTCAATACCACGCATACACACGCACGCACACACTAAAGCCTACAACAAACTACAAACACAACAGCAGAACACAACTAAACCATCTCTCTAGGCTGGTGTCTGTCAGGTTATCTGCAGCAATATTAGCAACTTGTAGCACCATCAGAGAATCCAGTGCCTTTTGCATAGTAATAGCATATTATACATGTCTCAATAGGCTGTGTGAGTGCATGTGTAAATGCGTCTCTAAGCTTGTCAGATAAATGAATAGTGGTCGACGGCAAGAGAACCTTGGTTTCCGCTGCCATGACAACACTACTGTTACAGTGGCGTTGCTGTCATGGCGACCTGAGAGCCACACACTTACGTCTGTGCATCTTTTTGTGTCCAACCTGATTTAGCCTGAGGTAGGCAGAGAGCAGGGAAAATCAATGCTATTAGTGAGAAAGACGAAAAACAGATCTGG